>NC_084548.2:46427500-46465000 GCF_033978685.3 Nerophis lumbriciformis | reverse complement strand
TCTCTACAGGCCTGTTTCATGAGGGGGGTACCCTCAATCGTCAGGAGATTGAGGGTACCCCCCTCATGAAACAGGCCTGTAGAGATGAAATAGTCTTGTGATTTTTTTTCCCCACACATACATATATTGCGCTCTACTACGGTATCGAGCACTATTTTTTGGATAACCTTATTAAGACATATATATATATATATATATATATATATATATATATATATATGTATATATATATATATATATATATATATATATATATATATATATATACAATTAAACAAGTAGAATCACCGGAGGGAGCACTCTCCAGTACTCCCTCGAGGAACTCTGAACTGCTGTTTGGTGCACAAGCACAAACAACAGTCTGGACCCGTCCCCCCGCCCAGAGGTGGAGAGAAGCTACCATCTTGTCCACTGGGTTAAACTCCAATATACAGGCTCTGAGCCGCGGGGCAACAAGTATGGCCACCCCAGCCCGTTGCTTCTTTCTGCTGGCAATGCCAGAGTGAAAAAGAGTCTAGACCCTCTCGAGAAGACTGGTTCCAGAGCACTTGCTGTGCATTGACGTGAGAACAACTAGATCCAGCTGGAACTTCTCTACCTCGCGCACCAGCTAAGGCTCCCTCCTCCCCTGCGAGGTGCTGTTCCACGTCCCAAAAGCTAGCTTATGTAGCCGAGGAAGATTGGACCGCCAAGGGCCCTGTCTTCGACTTCCGCCCAGTTCACACTGCAACCGACTTCTATGGACCCTCCTATGGGTGGTGAGCCTATTGAAAGGGGGGCCAACGTTGCCTCTTCGAGCTGAGCCCGTCCAGGCCAATAAGGGCAGGACCAACCACCAGGTGCCCGCCATCGAGCCCCACCTCCAAGCCTGGCTCCAGAGGGGGGCCCCCAGACTTCCCTCTCCCCAGCCACTTCGTCCAGCTCCTCCCGGAGGATTCTGAGGCGTTCCCAGGCCAGCCGGAAGACATAGTCTTCCCAACGTATCCTGGGTCTTCCCCTGGGCCTCCTACCGGTCAGACGTGCCCTAAACACCTCTCCAGGGAGGCGTCCGGGTGGCATCCTGACCAGATGCCCGAACCACCTCATTTGGCTCCTCTCGATGCGGAGGAGAAGCAGCTTTACTTTGAGCTCTTCCCGGATGACAGAGTTTCTCACCCTATCTCTAAGAGAGAGCCCTGCCACCCAGCGGAGGAAACTCATTTCGGCCGCTTGTACCGGTGATCTTGTCCTTTCGGTCATAACCCAAAGCTCATGACCATGGGAATGTCATCTACCTATTTGGAACCGTGATTGCGGGGCCTGTGCTGATTGGGCTGGGCAATGCCCTGGTGTATCGCCAAATTCGGAAAACGATGACAGGCATTCATGGAGCCCAAAGGCTGTCCGTCACAATGGAAGGCATGGGTCGAGCTGTGGGATCACAGACTGTGGCGATTTCTGAACTAAATCGCAAGATGGATCACATCATGAAGAGGCTTGCTGGATTGGAAACAATTGGATTGAGAGCTGGCATGGATGATTAGAGCAGTCAGGCCATGAAAATGTCTGCTCGCTTGGAAAACAACATTCCTAATCAACGATTTGACACCCCCGAATGGCCTTTACGCTGCTCAAAAACAGAAGAAAGGCTGTTGGAAAACATCCCCGAAGGACACCTCAGCGAGGGACGCTCTGACTACCCTCCCTCCCTCCTCAACAACACCTGGGAGTTTAACTTTGCTTTCACTGCCTGCAGAGCGACTACGGGTCTATAGACACAACACCAACTCACCCTGAATGATGGGCATATGCACACATACACCCCCCACCCCTCACCCCCACGCCTCTGCCACTGCTTATTTCCCTTGGGGCGATGGACGGAGCAGCGACGCTTACTGTAGCGGCTGGCCTTCGTGACCCCTCACCCTCCCCTCTGTTGCAAGTTTTGTTGATCAACGTGTTTATGTGTGCTATGGCTATGAGGTTTCTCCTAAGTATACCTGTTTCTCACCTTTTTTTTTGAAAGGGGCGCTGGACTGTCTGACTGACCCTTCAGCTAACCTTTTTCTGTCTCCCTGTAATGTTTTGTCTGATCTTGAATGGGATTGTGCTGAAAATGTAATTTCCCCTTGGGGATCAATAAAGTACTATCTAATCTAATCTAATCTAATCTAATCTAATCTTCTTCATGGGAAGACGTGTTGGTGGGATTGAGGAGGCCTTCGAAGTATTGCCTCCACCGATCCACAACATCCGCAGTCAAGGTCTGCAGAACACCATCCTCACCATATACGGTGTTGACAGTGCACTGCTTCCCCTTCCTGAGGCGGCAGATGGTGGACCAGAATCGCTTCGAAGCCATCCGGAAGTCATTTTCCATGACTTCCCCGAACTCCTCCCATGTCAAAGTTTTGCCTCCGCGACCGCTGAAGCCGCACACCTCTTGTCAGCTGCCTCTGGAGCTCTGCCTCTTCAGCTTGACTGCATCCCTCACCGACACCAGCTCAAAATTTTACATGTCCACCCTATACATATATTTGTGGGGCGGTATAGTTCGGTTGGTAGAGCGGCCGTGCCAGCAACTTGAGGGTTGCAGGTTCGATCCCCGCATCCGCCATCCTAGTTACTGCTGTTGTGTCCTTGGGCAAGACACTTTACCCACTTGCTCCCAGTGCCACCCACACTGGTTTAAATGTAACTTAGATATTGGGTTTCACTATGTAAAGCGCTTTGAGTCACTAGAGAAAAGCGCTATATAAATATATAATTCATAATTCATATATATATATATATATATATATATATATATATATATATATATATATAGCCGCTGGTGTCGGTGAGGGATGCAAACAATTAAAATATTTATCATCACATTTTGTCCATAGTTAACTCAAAATTAATCACGATTCGTCATTAATTAGAGTACCCTACACAGATGAAAGTGTCTAATACCATGACTGGACAATTAATTTGCTTTAATGAAATGTTTATATTTTCCTGTCCAGCCGTCCAGGCAAATCATATTGTTGATGTAGATGCTCATATCTGCTGTACAGATGTACTTTACAAAAGAGAAGTGTGGGATACTTCTCTTGTTGCCTTATTTGTATTTGACTTTACTAAATAGATTTATATTAATGTTTGGCGCAGCCAGACCGCAGCAGTAGGGGATAGAAAGAAGAAAAAAGGAAGACAGAGGGGAGAATTGCAGGGACAAGAGAGGGATAAGACAGAGAGACAACAACAACAACAACAACAACAGAACAACATCAGCAAATACGATATGTACAGATATGATACGGAAAGTGTTAGCAAAGAAGCAGTTAGTGAAGTAAATATTAATAACACAGAAGTGACAATGAACATTATTACACTACATATTGAACAATAAAAATACCAATAGAAATAGCACTATTGATAATGAATAATAACAATAATCACCTTTATTATCAACAATACAATTGTTTCAAATGCAACAATACATATATGTAATGATAACTTGAATTACAAAAAAGCCTGTAAATGGAGGGGAAGAAAGAGAATTGGGTAATAGGGTAAAAGGTTAAGCTTTAACAGTGCGCTGTGTTTTACCCAGTTTCCTCTACGGCAGACCTGGGCATTCTACGGCCAGCGGGCCACAGCCGGCCCTTTGTGCGTCCTTGTCCGGCCCGCGTAAGGCCAATCATAAATTACAAAATACATTTTAAAAAGTATCTATGTCGAGTGTGCAATACAACGGTGCTGCTTTTGTTTTGAAAAGCGTTATTTGCATTACTTCCGTGTGGACTATGCTCGTGCGCGATTGTGAGTGAATGTGAACAGCGACAAGAGATGCACGGTTACCAATGCCGTGTTTTCAACAAGACATGGACTGCCAAGTATTTCTTTGCAGAAATTAAAGGTAAAGCCGTGTGCTTAATTTGTGGTACACAGGTTGCTGTGTTTAAAGAATATAATTTGAATAGCCACTCCACGACAAAGCACGAGGAAAAATACTGGAATCTGTCTGATGAAGCGCGCGCAAGGGAGGCTGATGCGTTGATGGTAAAACTGCAAACCTAACAAGGACTTTTTGCCAAATTTCACACCCCCAGAGATGCAGCTGTCAGGACAAGTTTTGTCATTTCTCACAAAATCGCAAGAAAAAGTAAGGCGTTTTCTGACGGAGAGTTTATTAAGGAGTGCTTATTGGACTCTGTTGTGCTGATATGCCCGGAGAAGAGGGGCGCATTTGAGAACGTGTCACTCTCCCGACGCAAAGTAACGAGGCGGGTTGAGACCATCGCTGGAAACTTGGAGCTTCAGCTGAAGAACAAAACGGCTGACTTTGACTGTTTTTCGCTGGCTTTGGATGAGAGCTGCGATGTACGTGACACCGCCCAGCTGCTCATCTTCTTACGTGGGATAACTGCAGACTTTCAAATCACGGAGGAGCTGGCAGCCATGCAGTCAATTAAAGAGACAACCACAGGTAATGACTTGTTCACATAAGTAAATGCGTATTTGGACATGTTAGGACTGAAATGGGACAAGCTGGCAGATGTGACAACAGATGGTTGTTCAAATCTGACGGGTAAAAATGTTGGACTTTTAAAGAGGATGCAGGATAGAGTGACAGAAATTGACATTTTTGCATTGTATTATAAATCAGGAAGTGTTGTGTAAGGCAGTGTTAAAAATAAAACCATCAAAAGCAACCTGCTTTTGTATAAAGTGAAGTTAGGTTAAATGAAATTATTATTATTATTATTATTTTTATTATTATTATTATTATTATTATTATTTATCTTACGGTATATCAAAAATAATTTGAGCAAGATTTCATTGAAATATTGTCGGTGTGGCCCTCCAGCAGTGCTCGGGTTGCTCATGCGGCCCCCGGTAAAAATTAATTGCCCACTCCTGCTCTAGGGGAACAACGTTAATATATCTTTGATGAAACGTGATTATATTCATGAGTGTATGTATGCTTAGGTGCTTGTACATGTACAGTATGTGTATATATATATGTGTGTACAGTGGATGTATGTACCGTGAGTGTGTATGTATTTACTGTATTTGTGTATGTATGTACCATTGTGTGCGCATATGTGTGTATGAATGAACGTACGTATTAATGTATATATGTATGAATAGTTGTGTGTATGTGCGTATGTAAGTGTATGTGCGGTAGCCAAAATACGACCCCAGCCACCCAGTGAGCCCAACCCAAAACAGCAGGTGCGGTGCCCAGGGAACAAGGGACCACCATCCCCACGCAGTCAGGACGACCAGCGACAGGATCCCCTAAGCTGGGCCCACCGTGCCGCCTGGCAGGGCCAGCACCAGGCCGTAGACAGACGTGCCCAGCCACAGGGGAGAAGCAGGTGACAGCCAGCTTCCAAGCCAGCGAGAGACACACACCCCACGCAGGCAGAAAGACGCGACGCCCTGCCCAGAGGGGCCCAGAGACTCCCTGCTGCCGGACGGGAAGACTGCCCCATTAGGGGAGCACGGCGGGGCCCGCCCCAGGCCGCCCCACCCAATTCCACGTGTACCACCCACTCCACCTGCAAGGACCCCAACAATGGAGATGGAACATCCAGCAACTGCCCTGGCGGATCCTCCCTCTGAGGTTATAGGAAGACAAAAGAAAGAAAGAAAAAAAAAAAGTAGTTTGTATTTCTTGTTTAGCACTTAGCAATACTTGCTAGATCTGCTCATGACTCCGCTTCTAAAACTGGCAGCTCATCCTCTGTATATTCAAGCTCAAAAATATAAGGTTCCGAATCATTACTTATTCCAAAGTAGTCGTTGTTGGCTCCCATGAAGTCTGCTATTATCAGTAGTAGTTGTTGTTAGTAGTTGAAGGAATTAGCGAACGTTGTGATGCTTCTGTAAAATTAATACGCTGTCGTTTCCTTAAAATGACCAAAATACGTAAATATTACATGGCAATACGAATGTGCCTCTTACTACATGACATTTGTACATACTTACAGCGTGTGTATATAACATTGATTGAAGTGTTTTAATGTTTTTTTAAGAGGGCTGTATAGGCGGAATAGAGTGAATCTCATTACCTCTATTGTTAGTTGATATTGCTAGCATTTATTTGTGAGTTAGAATGCATAAAAAAAAAAAAAACATTTGTTCTTGTCTCACATAACGATTGTGAATAGACAAAATTCCAAACAAAGGGCAGTTCTCATTTAAACTCATTCCTTTGCCCCTAAATATCTGTAATATTGTACACCTTGTAAAGAAAAAGTATGAATTAATAAAAAAGAAGCAGCTGAGATTGGCAAAACTCAAAGGGTAAAACTTTTTGTGTTGAGCATGAGCAGGAGTGTCAAAATTGGGGATGTCGTACAGAGGGTGGACCCTGGGCTTTTGTTAAGTTTGAAGATGTTTTTTTTGTTTTTGTTTTTTTGCTGTCATTTAAATATGTAAGTTATAGAAAAAAAACAGCGACATACATCCATCCATCCATTAATTAGGTTAACATGCGCTTTGGGGTCGCGCATGTTAATCTAAAATAAATATAGCTGTGAAAGTTCAATAATAACGTTGCTTAAATCAAATTAAGAATGTCACTCTCAGACTACCTACACTTCCTGACAAAAATGCAAAAGGTTCGTTGCGCCTGAAAAGCGGCAAACCGAGCATGGAAAACTTCACTCAACACAGACGTCATAACATCATCAAAGCTCACCTTTCAGGATTCACACACAGCGCCAGCATTTTGGAAAAAGGATGAAGTTATGAAGAAAGGCAAAAATATAATACATGTATTTGTGGCAGCGTAGGAGAAAGATATGCGCAGGTTTCACTATAGCATCACATTGCACATATGGTGCGCTAAAAGACCCTCAAGTGATATGATAGGATTATGACAGATTATGATAATGACAGGTTATAGGATTATTTAAATTGATATTCTGGTCAATCTATATTGAATTTGTTGGCGCTTTTTGTAAAAACAAATCTATGTGTATAAACATATAAAGTGTGTGTGTCTAGAGCGAAATGGAGGGGCATTCAGGAGTCTTGTATATGGGGGTCCAGAATTTGCTGCTACGCCCCCCTGAGCATGACATTATTTATGTCATACCAGTTGGTGCAGACTGCATGTTAATTGTTGGATTTTCTTCTAAATGCACTGATATCTTTGGAGTTATAATTTTAGTGCAGCGCTATTGTGTTGTAGTGTTTTTGGTATGCTTGCTTTTAATGACAGCACGGTGGAAGAGGGGTTAGTGCATCTGCCTCACAATACGAAGGTCCTGAGTAGTCTTGGGTTCAATCCCGGGCTCGGGATCTTTCTGTGTGGAGTTTGCATGTCCTCTCCGTGACTGCGGGGGTTCCCTCCGGGTACTCCGGCTTCCTCCCACCTCCAAAGACATGCACCTGGGGATAGGTTGATTGGCAACACTAAATTGGCCCTAGTGTGTGGATGTGAGTGTGAATGTTGTCTGTCTATCTGTGTTGGCCCTGCGATGAGGTGGCGACTTGTCCAGGGTGTACCCTGCCTTCCGCCCGATTGTAGCTGAGATAGGCTCCAGCGCCCCCCGCGACCCCAAAAGGGAATAAGCGGTAGAAAATGGATGGATGGAGGGCTATTGTACATGGGCTGTGCTGTCAACTATATAGCTGCATGCAAAATTATCACTTGACTGGGCAACATAATATTCTTGTAAGGATGTCTGCATAGATAGATAGATAGATAGTACTTTATTGATTTCTTCAAGAGAGTTCCCTCAGGAAAATTTAAATCCCAGCAGCAGTGTACAGAATTGTGATGTATTTATTTATTAATTTAAGTAAGTAAGTAAATAAGTACATTTTATTTATAAAGCGCTTTTCACAGATAAAGTCACAAAGCGGTGTACAAAACATAGGTAAAGTAAAACAACATTTACCTTTAAAACAACAGGGCAACATCATAAAAAGGATATAAAGTGGATTCAAAATTATAGAGAAAAGGTGCATTAACTAAAAGCTTTACTAAAAAGAGAAGTTTTAAAATGTTTCTTAAAAGTTTCAACACAGTCAAGATCACGGAGGGACTGGTGCAAATTGTTCCAGAGTCTAGGAGCTATAGCCTGGAGTGCCAGGTCTCCACAGGTTTTAAAACGAGTTTTCGGGATCTTTAGAAGACCCTGGCCTGAAGACCGGAGGCTGCGCCCTGAAGAGTAGGGGCATAGCAAGTCAGTGAAGTATCGAGGGGCCCCACCATGCAACGCACAGAATGTCAGGACTAAAATTTTAAACTCAATGCGGAATTTGACTGGAAGCCAATGAAGACTGGCTAAAACGGGGGTGATATGGGCTGTTCTGGGTGCACCGGTCAAAGGTCTGGCAGCCGCATTTTGTACAGTCTGAAGTCTCTTTAGCGTTTACTTGTTGAAAAGGGTGAAGACTAGAGAGAATTGCAATAATCAATGCGAGACGAAATTAACGCGTGAATGATCATTTCGAAATCCAATTTTGACAACAAATTTCTCACTTTAGAAATATTTCTGAGATTAAAAAGTAAATAATGGAGGTATACATAGAAATAAAATAGAAAACATAATAAGAATTAAAAAAAAAAGTAACAATAAGAACAAAAATATAACAGTAAAAATAGCAATATAACAAGAGACCATGTTATGAAAATAAAAAAATTAAATAAAAACATTTAGAAAAACGGTAATACTGTCGATTATATGAAAGATGTGACGTGTATATTGCACCTTTAAAATGTATTACACTGTTATTGCTGTTTATTGCACTGTTAATTGCACTGTTTTTTGTTGCAGTTTGTTTCAGTATTACTCCAGAGAGTTGTATAGTTGAATTGTCCCCATTTCCCAACCTGCAACAACACCAGATAATAATGTAACATTATAATGCACCGGTAGAAAATGGGTGGATTGATAGTTCACATACCGAAAGAGCGGCTAACTATCTGTATGTTATAGAGTTAATGCTGCCTTCAAATACACTCAGGAAAATACCACTCTACTCTGCTCCTGATGGGTCCTGGTTAGCGCCGTGCATGGCAGCTCCTGCCATCAGTGTGTGAATGTGTGAATGTGTGTGTGTGAATGGGTGAATGTGGAAATAGTGTCAAAGCGCTTTGAGTTTCTTAGAAAGGTAGAAAAGCGCTATACAAGTACAACCCATTTACACAATATTCATTTAGTCATTTATTTCATATCACTTACACTGTTCATGAATAATATTCGATAAATGCTAAATGAAAAAACTGGTTAAAATGTATTTCTTTGTGTAAAGTGTGAATAAACTTTGTGATGCATGTGATTATCCGAGCTCCTGGGACACGCGAACGCAGCAATCGTTAACCGCCCACTCTGCTTGGGCAGGAGCAGCTCGCGGAGCAGGAGCTGCCGTGGCCTCACAGACAAGACGGTTTCAAGTTACACTTCGACCGGGCTTTGTTTCATTTCATAATCAATAATCGCGGTTTGGTCGCTTTATATCCGTACGGACAGTTTCAGGTTAAGTTAAGGTGGTCGTTCAAACAATAAACCCAGGTACACTTTGGTAGAAAAGGCAGCAGAAGAAGAAGACAATGTGGCAGACGAAGAAGCAGCAAAGTTGTCGCTTGGCTGTCATGTTTGCTACTTGTTGAACACACTGCCAGGGCAGCCTGTAGAGAAAGGTACGTTGGAATAAAAACCCAGAACATATTTAATGTTTTGTAACGCAAGTTTAAATGAAACTCTGAACACCTCGGTCTTAAATGTTCTGTAATGTCTCATTAGCTGCGCGGTTAAATGTATAGTCATGCTCTACAACGTGTCACGTGGTAAGAATTCGCGTCACCTGTCAGGCATGCGTAGTTTGTTAACAAATCACTTTGTTTATCCATGTCGTGGTGCTCGACGCTAACTCCTTTGGATCTGAGGAAGTGATGGCACAATGATGGCAGAGCTGCAGATTGACCAGTCTAGCCTCCCCCGTGTCCAGGAAGGTGAGAACACAAACTAAACATGCGAATCCAGCTCCTCTCTCCATGAATCCTACTTTCAAACTGTAGTACCCTGCAGAGATGACATGAGGTGTGACAAGATGAGTCAACAGTCAGGATGTTTTCACATCGTTACAAGTCAGTTCTAAAGTCAGTGTAAGCAAGTCAGTTCTAAAGTCAGTGTAAGCAGAAGTTATTAAGGCTATTTTGGTCATTGTATACATGTGAGCTTGTGTTTTTGTGGCATCAGATAAGTTAAACTTCTTGAGTTTTTCCTTCAAAGTTATTTCAGTAGCCACCCAGTGTTTTCTTATACACAAAAATGTGTCCATATACTCAAAGTAGATTTAACATGATTGGTCCTGTCAGACATGGACTATGAATGTGGTGTTGGAAAAGCAATCAAATTTTGAAGTATTTTTATTTACAATTTTTAAAGTAGTCTTTCAGTGGGATGATACATTTTAGGCAATGTTCTTTATCACTGGTTTCAATATTTTTTTTTTCTGATTTAGAATGCCACTGGGCAGCACGGGGGAACAGGGGTTAGTGCATGTGTCTCACAATACGAAGGTCCTGAGTTTAATCCCGGGCTCGGGATCTTTCTGTGTGGAGTTTGCATGTTTCTCCCTGTGACTGCGTGGGTTCCCTCCGGGTACTCCGGCTTCCTCCCACCTCCAAAAAACATGCACCTGGGGATAGTTTGATTGGCAACACTAAATTGACCCTAGTGTGTGAATGTGAGTGTGAATGTTGTCTGTCTATCTGTGTTGGCCCTGCTATGAGGTGGCGACTTGTCCAGGGTGTACACCACCTTCCGCCCGAATGCAGCTGATAGGCTCCAGCAACCCCGAAAGGGACAAGCGGTAGAAAATGGATTGATGGAGAATGCCACTGCCTTTACTGCACAGTTTATCGTGTAAAAACCACAAACTTCAAATGGTGCACAAAAAATTTACTATAAAACCCATGGTAACTTAAATGCAGTCTTACTGTGTGTACGAAAACCTTGCCAGGGTGCAACTCGTTGACTCAGTCATTGGCATGTCCACACTAATGACAGGGATGGAAATAGGTCTGCATGTCTTTTATCGAGCAAGATAATTCAACACTCGACTCTCGTCTGTTCACACAAAGGGCACACTGTGCAGCTTTCATGCTTTATTTGGCAAGGGCCAGTGCACAAACATGCTGCTATAAACTCATCGACACTCTTGCGGTATGTTAATCAGTTCTCTGGTCCGTTTTAATAGTTTCACTCATCATGACCTTTAACATAATGAATTTGTCCGACTATGCTGTTGGGACCGCTGTTTTTCTTCAATGATTAATGGGTGTCCCGTGCCCCACTTCTCCATCAGAGAGACTAGTGCTGCCTTTGTTTTCACTGTCCCCTAATCAGTTCCTGTTTTGGGTCTTGTCTCGCTGCTCCCAATATAGCATTATGTGCAGAGGCAGCCCGGCTCCCTCTGGAATTCCCCAATAGCTCCCCATTCCTAATTTCCTTCCATCTAACTGATCCAGAATACCATACATCCTTGTTCTGCATAACAGTCTAGTTTTGTTGACCAGTTGACTGACTCTGCGCTTGCCAACAAACCGGAGAGTTGCGGGATGAACTGACATTTAGTGGTAAGGAGTTCTGCCGAAACTGTAGCAGCAGAAAGGAACAGGCCTTGGAAGGGAGGAGAGGGAGCAGAAGTAGGAGGGTCTGTAGGCGGTAGTTGAGGGGGTGTATGTTGGCTGAAAATAGAACCCATGTCATTTTCTCCTATGGCAAGTCTCTTTGTTTGGTAGGCAGTCACCCGCTGTTGCTGTCCAGGTGCTTGTGAGGATGAAGGAAAAATGTCTCGATGGGTTGTTACTTTGTACTTCTTGCTTCAAAATAACTTAATCATTCAATTTCACAGGCTGTTATGGTCAATTTTGTCAAACATGAAGACCTGATTTATATTTAAGAATTGACTAAAACATTAACACATAAAACAAAAAGTTACCAACAAATATGGAAACATTTAATAATGTACACACTGCTCGGTCTCAGACACAAACGTATGCACAAAATGTTACCTTTTAAAAATCACAATCATAAACCATACTCTCCCCAGACTTGCAGCTAATGTGTATTTTTTACCTTTGCCTGAATACCTCACTGTGTTGTTATGTCCCTCCAAACCTGTTTAGCACACACAGCTTGCCTGTCCCTCCCCGGGCTGGCTAATTTAACTGTCGTGAGTGAAGAGTTTAAAAAGAAATGAAGTTAACCAGCAAGCCCGACACACCCTCACACATACTTAAGAGGGTAACTGTATTAAGTGGGTAGAGATGGAGGAAAATCATAATCAAATTTACCGGCCAAGTATGTTTAACACACAAGGTATTTGACTTGGTAGACTCTGCTCTCTTTGTTCAATGCAAGAAACAAAGAAAGAGCAACCACGAGAGAGCACAGATGGCACTTAACCTCTGAATTTGGAGTCAATTAATGGCTTGAACTGTCACTTTGTCGAGATGGGAGTACGGACTCAGCACTGAATTCATGAACTAATCCCTCTTTACTGACAGACTGGAAACATAAGGACACTAGGAAATCCATTTAGTGGATAGTCGCTTAAGGCCCACGACAGGTGTATGTAATAATGAATGTCTGCTTTGGAATGGGTTAACTCATTGAGTAGACTTCCGGGGGTCATTTATAGTGTAAATATTTTTGTCAATGTCTGATTGGTAATCCCTATGGACTGAATGTCTACAGACACCTCTTTACTTTTTAAGGAGTTAGAGAAATTATCTCCTTAACAGTGTTTCCCCTTGACTGCCAAAATACAGTACCCGTGGCGGTGGGGGCATAGTCAAGGGGTGTGGTTATGGGCGTGTCAACATGACATTGAATAATTTGCTAATATAATATTTTTTCCTTTAAAAAGTCTCAAAAAATATATACATACATTTAAAAGCAAAGCTGTTAATATTAATTAGTATTAACATATTTATTGTAATTTTGCTCTATTTTCAATTGTTGCTGCTTATTGTACAATGTACTTTGTTGAGATTTTTTCAAGTGTCTAGAGACTTTTAATTCGTTTTTTATTAAAAACAACCAGCAAACTAGCTAATCTAGCATCTTTTTCTGGTGTTATTATAAAATGTACTGGTGTTTAGAGACAACTTCTATCCCTTGAAGTCTCTGGCAAAAGAGGCGAGCTGCAGCGAACATGATATCACACAACTGTGCTTAATATTTGCACATTTTGTAGATCGCTGTCCGTGAGTATACCTGGTATATATTAAAATGTTGTCAACATTGCAGACATGCTGACAATTCTCCAGACTATGGCGTGCGTTTTGTTTACATCCGGTTTCGGCAGCTCGGTTTTAGCCTAAGTCTTTTTCAGATGGTTGAGTTTTCGGTACATCACTTGTTAATAGTGCGCAAATAATAGGCTATACATATCAATTCATACTGTAACGACCAGCCGGTGTTAATGTTTTATTTTCGTGTGGTTGGGATTTGATGTCAATTTTTCCCATGTTTACAAAAACCGTAAAGGTAATTGGCGGAGAATGAGGAAGTGTTGTTTGGTGTTTGGTAAAGAGCGGACTCGCAGAGACGAAAGTGTTTGCACGGGAGGTAAAACTTGTTGGAATTGTGCCGTTTGTTATCGTAAGATTGGTAATAAAAGTTAATAAAAATAATGCCAGACTTTGTGTGATTTCTTTAAGGGGCTACAATACATTATATTACTTTGTTTTCAAGATAAAAAAACCAACTTATTTTCAAGGTGTGGCGGGAATGAAAATGCCGTGGCGGTGCGCCACATACAATTACATTAAAGTTCCAGTAGAATGGTAAAACAAGTTGCCTCTGTATTGGATCTATTATCATATGTATTTGATTTATGACACCAAAAGACTTCCAAAGTTTGCGAATACATTATTTACAATTTCGATTGCATAAAAAAGCCAAGTATATGTGTTCTTGACTTATATAAGGAGTGTGAATGAAAAACAGCACATCTCTTTCAAATGTTTGCATATTTCAAGTACTACTGATTTAATCACATGGTCGGAGTGCAGAAGTGATACTACAGTGACGTAGAATGTACGAAAATTACCAAAGGTGTTGGGAGCGGATTATTCAGAATTTGTGGCATTTGGTGACATTTTAGACGGTTGGTTTAATGGATACAATGAAACACAAATAAGCGTATAAAGTCAACTTGTTTTTCCCACTCTACTGGTTCTTTGAAGGGGAACTTTACTTTTTGGGGAATTTTGCCTGTCGTTCTCAATCATTATGAAAAACATGACGGCGGATGGATTGTTTTACCCCACTGCATTCTAATTATTAAGTCTGCTTGCAGCGGACCAATGGTAGGTTCTCCATTCCACCCATAAAATCCAATGAATAACCATTCAAAAAGCACAAACAATACTCCATTTACATTTCGTGACTTGAAAAGTATCCAAGTATTAGTGATGTTGATGTATTTTAAGCACTAACACAGACAAACTATTTATAGCGGTGACGTGATCCCTACAATGTGTCCTTATGTTTACATCATCGAGGGTTCTGCTGGTTCCTCGCTTCCCTGCTCCTTGGAAGTTTATTGTACATCATTAATCATGCCTCTCACCTAGAAAATAGATGGCTGAGGATGTAATCCGACAAGTTGGTACATTTTGACAGCCATTTAGGACCCAAAAATGGCCAGAACGACATAAAAATACACCCATCCCTTTTCTTCATGAGGATTATAAGACATTCTTCATCTAAATGGCAATAAATGAACACACAAGCAGTCAGCATTCTAATGAGAGCAGACAATGTACAATAAGTGATGTTTTATTATGTTTGTTGGCTTTCATGATGTCTGCAGTGACTAATAACCAGTGATGAAGAAAAAACTATTCAAACGTGATGAATGCGCCCCTTATGCTTAAAATGACCAAAAATACGTAAATATGAATTGTTATTATAAATGTGCCTGTTATTACATTATATATATAGTACATCATGTATATAAAACCTTAACGGAGGTGTTTGGATGTTTTTTTAAGGGCTTTATAGGCAGAATTGAGCGTCTCCCATAGGCTCCATTGTAACCAAACTTTTGGTCGCATTTATTTATTAATTTGAATGCATTAAAAAAAATAACATCCGTCGTCATGTCTTTCATAATGATTGTGAACAATAGGCAAAACATTACAGTTCCGCCTTAAGGGGAAACCCAGCTTACATTGAATTTAGATCAACTTCAGAGGGCAGTTGGGTAACAAGTTCCTATTTACAGACAATGAAGGGACGCTCCAAGTCTAACTGATAGTATCAACTGAGAAGACATTAACATTGAAATCTAATGTGTATTGTGTAGGCAGGTTGTTTATGGTTGAGTAAGAATGAAGCTTGTAAATTACTTAGTAATTTTGTTTGGTAGAAATCAAGCAATGCCAAGTCAGTGTGGGTGTATCTCTGAATCCAGAAGATTAAAAGTTTTGTCATTTTAGTGGGATTTTTTTTACTGATCCAAAGAGATTAGTTGCAAATGAGTCTGATTTACGCGCGTATGGCAAATGAGTAAACTTCCAGGAACATTTAGTTATTTCTCTCATGTCAAGGAAATTAAAAGTAAACACACTCAAAAAGTATATACGTTTACTAATGCTACAACAATTAATCAAATATTTGATTAGAAAAAAGCTTTAATAAATATCTTGTTGCTTCGATTAATCATGTAACAGTGTAACTAATAAATAATGATGAAATTCCGACCGAATGTAGTGCCCAGAACTTTAAATATTCAGACAGAGTTTTCGCAGGGCTGCTGCAATTAAGTACCGTATTTTTCGGATTATAAATCGCTCTGGAGTATAAATCGCACCGGCCGAAAATGCATAATAAAGAAGGAAAAAACATATATAAGTCGCACTAGAGTATAAGTCGCATTTTTTGGGGAAATGTATTTACTAAAATCCAACACCAAGAATAGACATTTGAAAGGTAATTTAAAATAAATAAAGAATAGTGAACAATGTGAACAGTGTACGTTATATGACGTATAAAAGTAACAGTTTTTATCAGTTACCGCCAATGTTGAAATTATCAATTTTCATAGGTACGGAAGTAGCAGGTAGCATCTTTTTTTTCACAATGCACTTCTGCCATGACCCGCCCCCCGCCAAATTTTTATTGGTTGACGTGTGTGTGTGACGATTGCTGATATACGCCTAGTCTCTTACGTGAATGAGATAAATAATATTATTTGATATTTTACGGTAATGTGTTAATAATTCACACATAAATCGCTCCAGAGTATAAATCGCACCCCCTGCGATTTATAATCCGAAAAATACGGTACACTTAAGGGGTGGTGTGTGTGTGTGCCATGACCTATGTGGTGGTGAACAGCTCAAAGAGAGTTAATAAATGTGTGTATTTTTATTAATGCACATTTTAAAATTGTAATTTTAATGTTGATGATGTGCATTTATTATCAAAAAGAATGAAAATTATAGCAAGCAAAACATTTTTTGTGTAACAATTGTTCCTAAAATACACATAGAGGCTCTAAAGTGTGTTTTATCAGATCACCCGAATAATCAAACAAATTAATCAATAGATTACTAAAATAATCGATAACTGCAGCCCTAAAATGTACACTATTTACATTTTCCTGGCAGCATTCATATGACGCAAACATGGGAACAGATGCCACTGTAGTTCATATTTATTTCTGGCCCTCCATGATTAACTAATTACTGCACCTTTAATGTATTTTTTTAAATTTTATCTCCCTTTGCGATGTCTAGTAAATCTTTTGGATGCTATGGAAACAGTTTGTACAAAATGTTGATTCTATTACGATGATTTTAATCTACACTTATTTGTTGTCTAGATACAATACTGTATGTTTGATCATCTTTGGTGTAAATGTTCCATGACTTTTGCTCCACAGTCACATTTATGACACATTTTCTGCATGTGTCTGCAAGATGTTTGTTTCTGAAAGCATTCCCAGATTGCAAACGAAACCATGCTCCGTCCTAGAGCTGGGCAATATGGACCAAATCTGATGCCACTGCATTTTTAGTCTAAATGGCAGTGTACGGTATATACCGGTATCTTAAAAAATGTGCAAAGTGCTTCAGGTTGCCTAGGTGTTTTATGGCTAGATAACCAGTGTTGAAAGTACTCAGATTATTAGGGTTGTAAGTAGTAACGTGTTGTTTATTCTTATAAAGTAATTAGTTAGGCCTTACTCTGTCAAAGCATTAATTTTGTTCACTAACGTTAGGTTCATAGCCTCACACATGTGCATTGGGATAGATGGAGTTTCTACTCGCTCAATGCGGTGAAAGCCAATGGCTGTTAAGTTTAAAACTACTTTTCAGCCACCCAGCTGATATACTACAGTATCTTGGTCCGCACAGGCTATGGGGAGAGGCACTTTTAAGCCGAGGGGTCGCTAAGTATTTGACACACCGGGCAAGCAGCGGAGAGGCGCTAATGCTAGCTCCTAAGCTAAGTCGCTTACAACTTGTGAACAACAAACAAATGAGCTTAGTGATAAAGTTGTTAGAAAGAGAAATATACATTGTCAAGCAAATAGGTGTATGTCTATCTGTGTTGGCCCTGCAATGAAGTGACTACTTGTCCATGGTGTATCCCGTCATCCGCCCAAGTGCAGCTGGGATAGGCTCTGGCACCCCTCGTGACCTTAAGAGAAACAAGCGGTAGAAAATGGATGGATGGATGGATGTGTGGATAGAAATAAAGCTGTAATCGCTCACTAATAGCCAGATGCTGTTGCTGACCATAGCATTGCATCACTCAGGAGTCGAAAAGTCAGCGCGGGGGTGCCATATTTATTTGAAAAGTTTTGTTGTGGTGCATCCTTGTGTGTCAGAGAAGCCTACGTAAATGCACTGTGGGCAGGGGTAAGCCAAAGGGAATGTCCTTTTTTTGTCTGTAAGGCGCAGAGAAGAGCAAAGGCACATCAAAAGATACCGGTATTGGGGTATGGTTTCAAATATATACCACTTTTTAAAATATACCGGTATTAACTATAATACTAGTATACTGCCGAGTCCCTATCCCACACTCTACAAAAGTATCAATTTATCTTCTGAAAATGTACATTGTTAAATAAACATCTTGAAGACAAATGTCACCACATTTTTTTTTTTCAGACAGTCTAAAATAAAGTTCAACAGTGTATATACATTCACCCGGTCACAGCATTAGATACTGTGTATAGATTCACCTGGTCACAACATTAGATACACTTGCACACTCACTGATCGATACAGACTCCAAAGCTGCATAAAAATGCTGTTTTTACCCACGTTTGTTGCATATCGGAGTCATACTTGCCAACCCTTCCGATTTTTCCGGGAGACTCCCGAATTTCAGTGCCCCTCTCGAAAATCTCCCGGGGTACTCCGATTTTCACCCGGACAACAATATTAAGGCCGTGCCGTGATGGCACTTTTTTAGCGTCCTCTCCAACTTGTCGACGCGTCCGCTTTTTCACCATACAAACAGCGTGCCAGCCCAGTCACATGTTGCATGCGGCTTCTGCATACACACGTAAGTGACTGCAAGACATACTTGATCAACAGCCATACAGGTCACACTGAGGGTGACCGTGTAAACACTTTAACACTGTTACAAATATGCGCCACACTGTGAACCCACACCAAACAAGAATGACAAACACATTTCAGGAGAACATCCGCACCGTAACAGAACATAAACACAACAGAACAAATACTCAGAATCCCTTGCAACCCTAACTCTTCCGGGCTACAATATACACCCCCGCTACCACCAAAACCCACCTTCCTGCAGGAACTTTTTTTTAACCCTTGGTGAGGATTGCGATTGAATATCTATTTAATTGAGAGTGGAAATATTACAGTAAGTGGTTGTTTTATTCTGGTTTGTTATTGTTAGTTGGTATGGTTATCACCTAGCAATGCTGCTGATGCTAGTGTCACAATGAAACTGCATCCATTACTCGTCTTCTCAAACTTATTGTTCATCCTCTTTGTATTCGGACTCAAAACTATAAGGTCCTTGATACATTTTTTTCCAAAAGTAATAATTGTTGGCTCTCACAAAGTCTGCTTGGTAAGCATTGTTGTTGATAGGCAAGGGATCTTTGGTTCCTAGCACGACCGCGCTGTCACCTGACTGGCTTCCTCATTATGTCTCAAAATGCCTTCGTGAAATAGATACTATTTTGATCACATGTATTTATTCGCAAACTTTGGAAGTCTTTTGGTGTCATAAATCAGATTTATATGATAACAGCTTTAATAGAGAGGCAACTTGTTTTTCCACTCTACTAGTACTTTAAGTCATCCAACAGTTATACAATTACAAAAGGGTAATGCTAAATACAAACCCTGTTTGCATATGAGTTGGGAAATTGTGTTAGATGTAGATATAAATGGAATACAATGATTTGCAAATCTTTTTCAACCCATATTCAATTGAATGCACTACAAAGACATTTGATGTTCAAACTCATAAACTTTATTTATTTTTTTTGCAAATAATAATTAACTTAGAATTTCATGGCTGCAACATGTGCCAAAGTAGTTGGGAAAGGGCATGTTCACCACTGTGTTGCATGGCCTTTCCTTTTAACAACACTCAGTAAACGTTTGGGAACTGAGGAGACACATTTTTTAAGCTTCTGAGGTGGAATTATTTCCCATTCTTGCTTGATGTACAGCTTACGTTGTTCAACAGTCCGGGGGTCTCCGTTGTGGTATTTTAGGCTTCATAATGCGCCACACATTTTCAATGGGAGACAGGTCTGGACTACAGGCAGGCCAGTCTAGTACCCGCACTCTTTTACTATGAAGCCAAGTTGATGTAACACATGGCTTGGCATTGTCTTGCTGAAATAAGCAGGGGCGTCTATGGTAACGTTGCTTGGATGGCAACATAGGTTGCTCCAAAACCTGTCTGTACCTTTCAGCATTAATGGCGCCTTCACAGATGTGAAAGTTACCCATGTCTTGGGCACTAATACACCCCCATACCGTCACAGATGCTGGATTTTCAACTTGGCGCCTATAACAATCCGGATGGTTCTTTTCCTCTTTGGTCCGGAGGACACGACGTCCACAGTTTCCAAAAACAATTTGAAATGTGGACTCGTCAGACCTCAGAACACTTTTCCACTTTGTATCAGTCCATCTTAGATGAGCTCAGACCCAGCGAAGCCGACGGCGTTTCTGGGTGTTGTTGATAAACGGTTTTCGCCTTGCATAGGAGAGTTTTAACTTGCATTTACAGATGTAGCGACCAACTGTAGTTACTGACAGTGGGTTTCTGAAGTGTTCCTGAGCCCATGTGGTGATATCCTTTACACACTGATGTCGCTTGTTGATGCAGTACAGCCTGAGGGATCGAAGGTCATGGGCCTAGCTGCTTACGTGCAGTGATTTCTCCAGATTCTCTGAACCCTTTGATGATATTGCGGACCTTAGATGGTGAAATCCCTAAATTTCTTGCAATAGCTGGTTGAGAAAGGTTTTTCTCAAACTGTTCAACAATTTGCTCACGTATTTGTTGACAAAGTGGTGACCCTCGCCCCATCCTTGTTTGTGAATGACTGAGCATTTCATGGAATCTACTTTTATACCCAATCATGGCACCCACCTGTTCCCAATTTGCCTGTTTACCTGTGGGATGTTCCAAATAAGTGTTTGATGAGCATTCCTCGACTTTATCAGTATTTATTGCCACCTTTCCCAACTTCTTTGTCACGTGTTGCTGGCATCAAATTCTAAAGTTAATGATTATTTGCAAAAAACATTTTTTTTATCAGTTTGAACATCAAATATGTTGTCTTTATAGCATATTCAACTGAATATGGGTTGAAAATGATTTGCAAATCATTGTATTCCGTTTATATTTACATCTAACACAATTTCCCAACTCATATGGAAACGGGGTTTGTAGAAGACATGTCTGCATTTTTTGTCTATGACAGTACAAATGTGTTGACACACACACGGGGATGTGTCAATCGTCATGATTGACAGGGAACCCTGTGAGAAAGAAAATGAGCGTAACTGTGTCAATTTGCATGTAGATTTCAGATGTGCTAAATAGAGAAGCTTTGATAAGTAACATTGCGCGTGCTGAATGATTATATTTGCATCTCCTCATCATTCTGATGATCAGCATATTTTCTCCTTATTCATGAAGACGGACAGACTCCCTTAAGAGGCGCAATACTCCTCGCACAAATTTAGTAGAACAGCTTTCTGTGTGATATCAAGTTTACACGTGTTTTAGTACACGGAAACCTTTAGTAGATCAGGCCCTGAGTGTTAAAGCATGGATGTAAGCAGAGTTGACGTCTCTCCAGACGTGACCCAGTCTGCTTTGACCATCTCTTAAGGGGATTAGACGCAAGGTAGGTGTTTTAGTCAGGGTATCTGCAAGTTAGATAAGATGGAGAAGACGACATAGGTTTGGTTTGCTGTTGAGTTGCACTTGCAATAATGCAGACTTGGCTGTAAACTCAATGCATGTTTAGGATGGTAGTAAACCTTGTACCCATGACACAATTTGAGATTAATGTGCTCATCACTGGTAGAATTGTGCTTTAGCCAGATTACAGTGGAACTAAGAAAAACTCTAAGAAGGATTGTTAAAATTAAATGGTTATGTTTTCTTTTTCTAAATATCCAGAAGTAACGTAGATAATAGTACTGGTACAAAACAGAAGGAGATCTGGGAGGTGTACAGCTCTTAATAAGTAAACACCTTTGTATTTACAAGAAGCTTAGAGATTTAAATGTACATACAGTTTTAACATCTGGGAGCCATTTAGAATAGGCTAAATGGGTGCTATAATGTGATGCATGCGAGTTGCAGCTCTCTTGAGGTTTGTGCGGATTGAACACATTCATGTCAGAAAATGCAAACCAACATTGAGCACCATTCCTTTTTTTGCAATGAGATTACTGTATGTTCACACTGCAGGCCATTTGTGTTTTTTGCCCTTATTTGACAGTTATCTGATTTTTCTCATGTTAGTCTGGACAGTACAATTCCGAAAACAAAAATCTAATTTGTATGGGATCATTAGTCTTGTATACAGGTAAAAGCCAGTAAATTAGAATATTTTGAAAAACTTGATTTATTTCAGTAATTGCATTCAAAAGGTGTAACTTGTACATTATATGTATTCATTGCACACAGACTGATGCATTCAAATGTTTATTTCATTTAATTTTGATGATTTGAAGTGGTAACAAATGAAAATCCAAAATTCCGTGTGTCACAAAATTAGAATATTACTTAAGGCTAATACAAAAAAGGGATTTTTAGAAATGTTGGCCAACTGAAAAGTATGAAAATGAAAAATATGAGCATGTACAATACTCAATACTTGGTTGGAGCTCCTTTTGCCTCAATTACTGCGTTAATGCGGCGTGGCATGGAGTCGATGAGTTTCTGGCACTGCTCAGGTGTTATGAGAGCCCAGGTTGCTCTGATAGTGGCCTTCAACTCTTCTGCGTTTTTGGGTCTGGCATTCTGCATCTTCCTTTTCACAATACCCCAGAGATTTTCTATGGGGCTAAGGTCAGGGGAGTTGGCGGGCCAATTTAGAACAGAAATACCATGGTCCGTAAACCAGGCACGGGTAGATTTTGCGCTGTGTGCAGGCGCCAAGTCCTGTTGGAACTTGAAATCTCCATCTCCATAGAGCAGGTCAGCAGCAGGAAGCATGAAGTGCTCTAAAACTTGCTGGTAGACGGCTGCGTTGACCCTGGATCTCAGGAAACAGAGTGGACCGACACCAGCAGATGACATGGCACCCCAAACCATCACTGATGGTGGAAACTTTACACTAGACTTCAGGCAACGTGGATCCTGTGCCTCTCCTGTCTTCCTCCAGACTCTGGGACCTCGATTTCCAAAGGAAATGCAAAATTTGCATGGTTGGGTGATGGTTTGGGGTGCCATGTCATCTGCTGGTGTCGGTCCACTCTGTTTCCTGAGATCCAGGGTCAACGCAGCCGTCTACCAGCAAGTTTTAGAGCACTTCATGCTTCCTGCTGCTGACCTGCTCTATGGAGATGGAGATTTCAAGTTCCAACAGGACTTGGCGCCTGCACACAGCGCAAAATCTACCCGTGCCTGGTTTACGGACCATGGTATTTCTGTTCTAAATTGGCCCGCCAACTCCCCTGACCTTAGCCCCATAGAAAATCTGTGGGGTATTGTGAAAAGGAAGATGCAGAATGCCAGACCCAAAAACGCAGAAGAGTTGAAGGCCACTATCAGAGCAACCTGGGCTCTCATAACACCTGAGCAGTGCCAGAAACTCATCGACTCCATGCCACGCCGCATTAACGCAGTAATTGAGGCAAAAGGAGCTCCAACCAAGTATTGAGTATTGTACATGCTCATATTTTTCATTTTCATACTTTTCAGTTGGCCAACATTTCTAAAAATCCCTTTTTTGTATTAGCCTTAAGTAATATTCTAATTTTGTGACACACGGAATTTTGGATTTTCATTTGTTGCCACTTCAAATCATCAAAATTAAATGAAATAAACATTTGAATGCATCAGTCTGTGTGCAATGAATAAATAGAATGTACAAGTTACACCTTTTGAATGCAATTACTGAAATAAATCAAGTTTTTCAAAATATTCTAATTTACTGGCTTTTACCTGTATATCCGATGCAACAGCAGCCTTAAACTGACCTGTACATCATCAAAAAGCGGCTAAGTTTTGGTTGGTGTCAGTTTATTTCAGACATGCATACAATTACAAGGTAATACATCACATATTTCCAGTTTCATTACACCATGTCCGAAAAACAGTAGGAAGGAGCAGAACGTATTTAATCCTACTCCTTTTCGTATATAGCAGTTTTAACCCATTTGTTCATCCTCTATTGGTAACAACAGTGATAAGTTAGTAAATAAATAATCAATCAATCAATGTTTACTTATATAGCCCTAAATCACAAGTGTCTCAAAGGGCTGCACAAGCCACAACGTAATCCTCGGCTCAGATCCCACATCAGGGCAAGAAATAACTCAACCCAATGGGATGACAATGAGAAACCTTGGAGGGGACCGGGTGACCGGCGCAATAGATCCAGCATAACATTGTGAGAGTCCAGTCCATAGTGGATCTAACATAATAGTGAGAGTCCAGTCCATAGTGGGGCCAGCAGGAGATCATCTTGAGTGGAGACAGGTCAGTAGCGCAGAGACGTCTCCAACTGATGCAGAGATGAGTGGTCCACCCTGGGTCCCGACTTTGGACAGCTAGCGCTTCATCTGTGGTCACCGAATATGTGCCCCCCCCCTCCACGAAGGAGAGTGGGGCAGAGCAGAAAGGGAACGGCAGATCAACTGGTCTAAAAGGGGGGTCTTTTTAAAGGCTAGAGTATACAAATGAGTTTTAAGATGAGACTTGTGGCTAGCAATGCAGCGAATGGGAGCAATCAATTCTACCTCTAAATCACTTTAAAAATGCATTCAAATACTTAATTTACATTCTGTAACCCGTATAATAACCAAGCTGTAGTGACACTGTTATTGTAAGAACGAACACCGAGGAACTAATTTTCTAGCGTAGTAACACATTGCCATGTTACGGTATTAGCCGTAAAAGCTAGCTACGGAAATTAGCTTCTACGTCAGCACGAAACACGTTTGAGTTTGTAATGCACAAAACTGGTACGACACCAATTTGTACTGACTGAAAAACATGAACAATCATATCACAGTATCTGTAAAGTATTAGCCCACATTTCATGCTTTGTTTGTAGACAGCTGAGCTAGCCAGACAGCATATGTACTGTAGTTGTACTAACAAGCATGGTGTGCTGTGTGTATCATGATCGATATCAAAAGTGCCTCACTCGATGGACATTTGTTCGTCTGGTCCAGCTGGCCCGGGACGTTTCCTGTTGATTTTGGGTAAGCACACTATTTATGTCAAAATAGCTTTGCTCCAAGTTCCGTATTTAAAATCGCTTTCACCTCACTCTCCGAGCTTCTGTCTGCTCCAACGTCTCACTCTCCCTTTGTGCTGGCTTCTATAAGCAGCAGTATATTTAGCTTCAAAAGTATAACGTTGTGAATCCTCATTTGTCCAAAAATAGTCGTCTTTGTTGTCTGTTACCAAGTCTGCCATGATTAAAAAACACTTGTGTTTGATTCCGCAAGTATGAACAAATATTTGTTGCCAGAAGTCACATGCACTGCTATGGAAACAGAAATCAGCGCGCGGAAGAAATCAGTCCCTGAAATTATTAAAATGATCAAAATGTAAATGTAATGTAAATTTTGGACATATTACATATTGTTATGAACGTGTCTGTTACTACATTATATATAGACTTATATATAGACTTGCAGTGTGTATATAAAACATTGCTGGAGGGTTTTGAAGTTTTTTAGAGGGCTTTGAAGGCTACAACAGTGACTCTCATCAGCCGCATTTTTCAAGCGTTTTTTTTATCATCTTTAAAATCGTAAAAAAGAAAAAATATGTGTTTTCTTGTCTCTCATAATGATTGTGAACGATAGGCAAAATTTCCCAAAAAAGTGCAGTTCCCCTTTAAGAATTTTTCTACACTCTTGTGTAGCAGGTTATAATTTGTTTTGTACATAATTTTACTGGGTTGCAAACGCACCAAGTCATTGAATTTCAATATTTTTGATTAAATAAATAAAGGGTTTGAGTGTTCTCTTTATCCAACGTTATGTATTATTAACTGATCTTTTTTTAATACCATTAGTGAATTAAGTTATTTTCCCATGTTTCTACACAATAACTCAGATATTGTAATACTAGTGAGCAGTAGAGTTTTGTAGTAGTAGTAGTATGTCTCGAAAATAAATGGCTGACGAATGAGCAGAAAACAGTCGAAAATAAGAATTTTTAGAACTCACGTCAATGTCCCATCACTCCTGGTTCTGGCTCCTCTGAACCGACGTTGAAGCAAGTGCCACACAAACTACCACACAATTATTTCCCTCTTTTTTTCTTAATCTCCTATGCAAAATGATTTAGTTAAGAAAATGTTGACTTTATTGCCTGCACAAAATCCCTGAAAGTGCTACACAAGCACCAGGACAGAAGCAATTAGAATTAGAGTTGTGACATTGTGTTTTGTGCGCATGCAGGTCATTACACAGATCCATCTCGTTTATATTAGTCGTCACATTTTTGGGGGGTAATGTGAACGTTAGGAATGGGTACGGAATTCCGTTGGTGCTACTGAGTACCGATTTACGTAAAATCGGTACCATATTTTAAATCGTTTATTGCTTGTGATGTCACATCCAGTTGTAGAATCGGCACCGACTCAAGCACTTGATGCCTCTCGGTAATGTTGTAATTTTCAATGCCAACAAAGCATGCCTGATGGTCAGAAAGCATTCAAAAATAAGTCGCCACTTTTCAAATTTCACTAATGTGATGTTAATTTACAGTGAATATGCCATATACAGTATATGCTACTGATTAGTATGAGCATTATTACATGCCAAAATCAACAGCTCCAAATGCACTAAACAACACTACATCTAAGATGCACATTGTAACCAACAGCTGGTGTGTAACTAGTACAATACCTGGAGTACAAACATTGTGTAGGGCTCAACAACACAACAAACTTAATGTAATAATGTAATTTAACTTAACTGCAAAGACAACTTCCTGACTACGTAGACACACCTAGGTCAAACTGAAATTAATGCATACTTGCAAATGAGACTCAGAAGTTAAACAAAACAAGATATAATAACTGGACAGCACGGTTTTCATTATCAGCTGTTAAATGAAATAAACATATTTTATATTAAACAAATTAACATTCATAACCACATAAACACACACAAAAGTACCGAAAATGTGTACTGTGGCGTACAGATGCTAATTTCCAAGTACCAAAAATCCCATGGTAACGACTACATAAAAAGATCATATTTTTAAAAAAAATCCTAAATTGGGCATTGTGCAGTGTGATCATAGTCTAAATGAGAACAGTCGTCTACAGAAACGTTTTTAGTGCCGTGGCAACAGTGGGCTCTTGTATGTTTGTCTGTAACAATGCCAAGCGTAAAGGTATACCCATCATATGATTGAATTGAATTCCAGAGTGACTGGCGAATGGTTCCTTTTATTTCCATATGTTAAGGAATGCTCTTTTTAGGCACTGTACATTAACATTCACCACAAGCTGAACCAGTGAACGCTCGTTCATCCATTCTATTTACATCCCATTTAATACATCTTATCTATGCTCATTAAATGTTGGAAATTGCTATTGAAGTATTGTTTTCCTGCTGTTTCAGTGCGGCAGAGTTTTGCTGTGTTGGAAGATGGTGTGTTGGCACATAATCTGCAGGAGCAGGAAAGTAAGTAGAATGTCGACCTACTGTGTGACAGCTGTACTACTGACTTGTGTTGTCAATTACTGTATGTGGGGATCTCTCATTAAGCCACTGCTCTGCGGAGCTTCCATTTTGACTTAGAGTATGGATGTCCAAAGTGTAGCCCCGAGGCCAATATCGGCCCGCAGCTCGTTTTTTATTTGCCCTTGACAGTTTGTAAAAAATAAAATGAATTAATAATTTTTAAAATGTGTTATAAGTAGTGCTGTCAAACAATATTTTCTTAAAGTCAGATTGATCACACTTTCGAATTTGGATCAATAACGATTAATCACAAGTATTGCGAGTGGAATTACTCGGTTGCACAATTTAAATTAACTTAAAAAATTCAAATATTTAAAAAAATACTGCTGTATTTGGACACAAATGCAATGCTATTGTTAGAATACATCATAAGGTAAAGGAGCAAAATTAATTGTGTGATATGTCCACGATAAATGCAATATTTGTTTGTGGTTAATCACAAATAACCGTTGTTTTTGACAGCCCTGGTTATATTACTCTAATTTTCTATGTTACCTATAACACAAAGGATGTTTTAATCAGCTAGCTTAGCATATACTCACATACATTTGTTTGCTTTTAGCATCGTTAATATACAAAATGTATCAAAGCGGCCCTCCGTGTCTTTACATTTTTCTGAATGCCCGCCTTGCTGAAAAAGGTTTTACACCCCCGACTAAGAATTACTGAGACTTTAGCTAAACATGTTCGTTCTCAGATACAATGGTTTTATAATTAAAGAGTGAATAATGACAGATGTTAGATTTACACTGCATGCACAAGTATAAATCAAGTATTTTGTTCTTATCCTTATATACATATTAAAAATAAAGATGTTTAACTGACAATGAGATGTCAAACATCTAAAATGCCTGTCCGATGGATAGAATAATACTCTTAAAGTACTGTAGTTATACATATTGAGACCTGACCACTGGACAAGCAACCATATTGTTTCAAATAGTCAGCAGGTTTGTACAGAAGTAAGTAAATTACTAAAGACTTGATGAAAAATTTGATATGAAGCTACCAGCAACCCATCAGTGATAACATATTTGGGAACAGCAACCCTTGCCAACGTGTCCAAAATTACAAGAGATTTCATGCTCAGTTTTGGGTATGGTCAAGGCGAGTGATCTAGGACCACTGCCGAAGACTCAAGTTGAAGTGTCAAGATTGGACTGAAGAAATACCTTTACGGTTTTGTAGACCGATTAAACAAGAGTTACTCTTGATAGACCAGAGGGATGAACATGTGGCACTAATGGATATTAAATTGCACCACTTCAACTCAGGAACCAACAATGTGGTAGAGTGATATTTGTATGGGAAGGTATCATCAAGGATGAACTATTCAGAGCATTTTGGGTTTCATCTGAATTGCAAATAAAATGAAAATACATTTGTCAATCACTGGTACAGAATGTTCTTGATGCAGGACAACGCTCCATCACATGCGTCAATGTACTTCACTGCTTAGTTAGCAAGCAAATATCTCAGGAGACCCCTTCTATGCCTGACCTAAATCCTATTGGGAATTTTGGTGTCCTGCTCAAGGATACCTCAGTTATACTGAGGAAGGGATCTATTATCCCTCCACCAAACAGTCAAGCCTCCACATTCCATAGTCCACTATTCTGCCTTTTTTTGTGTCCTGGCTCAGGTCTTATACACAATCTTTAACTTTATAGACCATCCGAGTAGAGTTCTTCCTCAAGACGACTGACATAAAAACTTATGCCGCAATTAAAAAATAGTTTTGCATACGCCTGATTTTTGTTTGAATATTGTTTTTGTTACATTTGTGTTTACAACCCAGTCGAGCAGTACTACACCACCAATATCCAGAAGAACCAGCTGGTGCAGAACGACATCCGTGTAGCCAAGCAGCTCCAGGATGAGGAGAAGGAGCAGCAGGCCCAGCAGAGAGCCCTGCTGAGACAAACTTCCAGACGACTGTATGTGATAACTGCATACCATACTTATGTATATTTGCGATTTTTCAGATCACTAAGTTTAGTACTTACATATAACATAGAGTACAAATCAAACGTTTGGACACATTTTCTTATCGAAGAGCATTAGCCTTTCCAAACCTTTCACCTTTCCTTGTATGTTTACTTATTCATAGTTTGCAGTCTGTTGCATCGTGTCTTAGTTTCAACATGTCACAAATCAATCTATTCTTGCTGTCCTGCAGAGAGGAACAGGACTTTGAGTATGCCCGTGTTATTCAGGAGGAGATCCAGCAGACATCTGAGGCAGCCTGGAGAAGGGAGCAGGATGATGAGGTGGGCGCATACTGTACCTTTTAAAATATACATACATTTTCTGTACCACTTATTCTGGTTGGTAAGGGCTGGAAGCTATTATCCAAGCTGGTCTAGAGTGAAAGGCATAATGGTCACTATTCAATCAAAGGATGATTGTGAATGGGGCAATAAGTGGGGATTGCTCTCCCGACAGCTGCATAGTCAGCCATGTGAACTACCTTTTTCAGAAAATTTTTAGTTTTAGGTTTTCATATAGTCTGCATTACTTTGATATCAGACATCAGGACACAAAATATTTGATTGTTGCCACACATTTTTGGTAGCGACTTAAAATTTGTGCTTAAATAACGCTGCTGCTTCAATTTTCAATTTTGTGATCTCCAAAATCATTGCTTGTTTTTTCAGTATATAACAGGCCTACTGTAACTGCTTTGTGGGTCTAAAATAAAATGGATGCAATTTGATAAAAAAACAAGTTTCATTCCTAAGTGTACAAAATACAGAGCCTTTTCTGTGTGAAACCATGTTCATGAATAGTACCGTAGTTAGGCTCAGTTTGCAGAAGAGTTTTCCTATAAAGATTAGTCAAATGGCTCCAGCAGTCACGCAAATGGCATTAAGAAGCACTCAGCAAATTAACACATACATTTATGTGGCACTTGGGCCATATCAGTGCAGTATGTCATATAGTTAAGTGACAGTTAGCATTAAGTCAGGCAAAGCACACATTTTTCTTCACTCTCTCTGGGCCAATTGAGTTCTAAATGAAGTGCTACTCAGCGATTCGGATGTGCTATATAAGCAGCACCTGTCAAGTACTCTTCCAGAGGATGGCTAAGCAAGTTGTTTCAAGGTGTACCCAGACTGTCCCTGTCTACTAGGGATAGTTTAAGTGATAAATGTGTCAATTAACGATGCAGCTTGTGGCTGAAATGTGGCCACATTGAGGGCGCTCACGTCACTTGCTGCTTTAACTACCGTATGTAAGATACACCAACTTTGCACACTACATTGCAAGGGTAGTGTTTTGAGGGGTGTACGGTCTTGCTTATCAGTTCAACAGCGGTATGGCGGCCATGGCATCCGTTTTTAAATCCTTCCGTTGGCTAAGATCTCTCCTTTGGGTGGATATGCGCCTCAGGCGTGGCTGTCTGTGCAGGGCAATGATGGTAATGGCCAATCATCCAATTTACGCCAAATGTTTACTTTTACAAAGCTTAGCGTCCTAATTGTGTAAATGCTAACATTTAATTTATGTATATCCTATTCTATTTAAATTACAATGTACAAACCCCAAAACCAGTGAAGTTGGCACATTGTGTAAATCATGAATTAAAACAAAATACAATGATTTGCAAATCCTTTTCAACCTATATTCAATTGAATCGACTGCAAAGCCAAAATACTTAACGTTTGTACTGGTAAACTTTGTTATTTTTTGCAAACATTAGCTCATTTGAAATTTAATGCCTGCAACATTTTCAAAAAAGCTGGCACAAGTGGCAAAAAAGACTAAGAAAGTTGAGGAATGCTCATCAAACACTTTGGAACAGCCCACAGGTGAATAGGCTAATTGGGAACAGGTGGGTGCCACGATTGCGTATAAAAGCAGCTTCTGTGAAATGCTCAGTCATTCACTAACAAGGATGGGGTGAGGGTCACCACCTTGTGAACAAATGCATGAGCAAATTGTCAAACTGTTTAAGAACAACATTTCTCAACAAGCTATTGCAAGGAATTTAGGGATTTCACCATCTACGGTACGTAATATCAAAAGTTTCAGAGAACCTGAAGAAATCACTGCACGTAAGCGATGATATTACAGACCTTCCATCCGTCAGGCGGTACTGCATCAAAAAGCGACATCAGTGTGTAAAGGATATCACCACATAGGCTCAGGAACACTTCAGAAAACCATTGTCAGTAACTACAGTTGGTCGCGACATCTGTAAGTGCAAGTTAAAACTCTACTATGCAGAGCGAAAGCCATTTATCAACAACACTCAGAAACAACGCCGAGCTCGAGCTCATCTAAGATGGACTGATACAAAGTGGAAAAGTGTTCTGTGGTCTGATGAGTCCACATTTCAAATTGTTTTTGGAAACTGTGGACGTTGTGTCCTCCGAACCAGAGAGGAAAAGAACCATCCGGAATGTTATAGGCGCAAAGTTCAAAAGCCAGCATCTGTAGGTGTATTAGTTTCCAAGGCATGGGTAACTTACACATCTGTGAAGGCACCATTAATGCTGAAAGGTACATACAGGTTTTGGAGCAACATATGTTGCCATCCAAGCAATGTTTTCATGGACGCCACTGCTTATTTCAGCAAGACAAAGCCGAGTCACGTGTTACAACAGCGTGGCTTCATAGTAAAAGAGTGCGGGTACTAGACTGGCCTGCCTGTAGTCCAGACCCGTCTCCCATTGAAAATGTGTGGCGCAATATGAAGCCTAAAATACCACAACGAAGAACCTGGACTGTTGAACAACTTAAGCTGTACATCAAGTGTTGAACAACTTAAGCTGTACATCAAGCAAAATGGGAAATAATTCCGCCTGAAAAGCTTAAAAAATTGGTCTCCTCAGTTCCCAAACGTTTACTGAGTGTTGCTAAAAGGAAAGGCCATGTAACACAGTGATAACATGCCCCGTGCCAACTTTTTAGCCATTTGTTGCTGTAATTAAATTCTAAGTTAATGATTATTTGCAAAAAAAAATTAAGTTTCTCAGTTCGAACATTAAATATCTTGTCTTTGCAGTCTATTCAATTGAATATAAGTTGAAAAGGATTTGCAAATCATTGTATTCTGTTTTTATTTACAAATGACACAACGTGCCAACTTCACTGGTTTTGGGTTTTTTACTTACTATTGTTCTTGTGGTAATCACTGGGTTAAATCTGGGACCTCAGGTACTAAATTGTGTACCATCTCATGTATGATGGTATGACAATAAATTGAATGCTTCTCAAACAGAACCTTTAAGTAATCATTAAACTGATTGCTGCTCACATCTTGGAGCAAGTGATGTACATGGGTTGCTACCAGCCCCTATTCATTTTCAATCAAAAGACGAACTATGTAACATCAGCAATGGGTTTTGTATATTTTGTATTGTAACAAAGCATTTAATGTGTATGTGTTAAATAAATTGAAAAATGAAATAAATTAACATATCAGTATAGACAACAGTTTGTTTGGAAATTTAGCCCATCTAAAATTAGTATTGATATTATATTTAAAATTAATAATCGTTTAATTGATAGTTCCCTTTAGTTTTCACATTAATGTTACTGAAATGCCCATCTCTAGTGTGACGATGTAAGTTATATACTGTTGGAAATCCTTAACATGACATATCTAAAGCACAGCTTCCCACCAAAACTTGACTTGAAACAAAATGCCTAGGGCCTGATCTACTAAAGGTTTGCGTATATTAAAACATGTGCAAACAGAGGATTGCGTGTCTCTTTTTATCAATATGCAGAATATATGCTAATTATCAGAACAGCCAAAATACTGGGAGGAAAAAAAGCTAATAAAATTATATGGCACACACAGGCTCCAGCACCCCTTGTTACTTCAGTAGAAAATGGATGGATGGATGGAGTGTGGTTTATCAAGAGTAAAAAAATGTTGCCGTTGCTGTTTTGCGTCCATATTTAATATGTCTAAAAAGGATGCGCAAACTGGCAGATGCGCAGAAATACAGTAGCTATGAGAAAAGAGGTGATCACGCTGCAGCTCTGTCCTATGTATGCTTTGTCAACATATGTGAACTATCAAAAATAAATAATATTTGACATACTGTTTATTCAGCAATATTGTTTTCTAAATTCATGGCTTCTAGATGATTTAAAGGGCTTCAATTGATGCGTTTTGGTGGTTTAATGCCATTTGTTTTTTCATACAGTATACTGTATATGAAAAAACATATTTCATAATGCATTTTGGTGCATCTGGAACATTCCAGCACAAGCTAGCAGTAAATACCAGCATTTCCCAAGGCACATCTTCAGCGTGCTAAAAAAAAGTGGTTTCCGTCATAGATGAACTGCAGGACTGCTTCTAAAATACCCATAACAAGTGGTACATTTCAGCTGCATGTATCAAAACATAGCAAAACACCATAGGTCGGAGCATGATAACATGAATGTGCGGTAAACGAGGGTCTCCATGGTGAAAGCCGCATACTACAAGCAAAAACCTGATTTAAATAGGGCAGTCTGCGCCAGTTATCAATTGTACACACAGTCCTAGTGGATCACACGCAACACTCTCACTAATAGTACTTGCAATTTTATAGTTTGCATCCGCTACTTAGCGTGTGGTATTTGTATCTTAGTAAATCAGGCCCTTAAAGTGTATATTTGTATATTTCAAGTCAAGTTTTGGTGGATCAACTAAGGGGCCCGACCCACATCCCTGCCTATCGGCGCTCCCCAGGATGCTCCTGACTGAGTGTCCTGCCGGGGCCCGAAGCGTTTACTTTGAAAAAATCCGAGTGTTCAAAGCAGGCCGGGAGCGCCTGAAAACCCCAGCTAGGCATAATGGAATAGGACTCCGGTTCCCCTGAAACGGCTATACCATGTAAAGGATTTTGAACAATGTAACTTGATTTGCCTCATCACACTAACTAGATTTTTTGACTTTCTGAAAAGTTTTTGTGTTCTACATTGAACTAATTCGATTATGAGGTGTGCAATTAAAGTACTATTCCTTATGTTAAAAGCAAGGTCAGATGAATACATACTGAATAATTTGTAACCTTATTCACAGAGGCTGAAGCACTTGAATTAAACTTTAAACCCCTCCCCCCCTCAAAAAATGCACAAAGCTGTTGCAGTTAATACTTGGAAATTGGCCTTTTTATCTTTTCTGACTAAAAATAATTGAGGTTGAGTTGAAGAATATGGAAAAAATAAATGGATAATCAAGACTTTGTGTAGATAGGCAACCTTGCTGGCTAATTTATTTTCATTAAACAAAGGGTGGAGTGTTAAAGACAGTCTTCTTGAATATAATGAGGCCTTTTCTCAACAGAGACAAAACGGATCGTAACTGCCCTCAGTAAGGCAACCAGATGGTAACCATCAATCACTGTGTTTCACTATGCACACAGAAGAAAACAACAGCATTTTCACACGGTCATATATACATTTTAAAACTGTTTATTTTCAAGTGAATACACAACAAAAATACAACAAAATAAATGAATATATTGTTAAAGGCAAAGAGAAAAATAATTAGAAATCTTTTAACTGGTTCAGTGGGCCATTTTTTGTCACATTGCTGCTCCAGCATAATATTTTCCTTTAGCTGTAGTTTCCTTTTTGAGCAAGCTGCCTTGGACAAGGATATAAAAAGGCCTTGTTTGCAGGATGTGGTGTCAGAAGGGCTGTGACTGAGGGGTGCCGTTTGGACTGTGTGTAGGTTTTTAGTCTTGTGGTTAAAATGTTTTGGTTCTTAGTTCATCCTCTAGTTTACAACTCACAGTTTACTGTGTAGAACATTAAATGCAAATTGCAATTACTCGATGTAGATGGCATGTTGATGTTTGGATCCAATAATGAACTATTAACATCCCCACCTTCTTTAATAGGCAGCTGATCTGAAGTGTAGTTTAAATGTATTCCTCCCTGTAGGTAGTTCCTTTAATTAAGGAACAGAAGGCGTCAGGCTGTGCAGGATAAAATGCCAAATCCCTGTGGCACTCCACTCTTAACCTGCCATAGCGAGCTGCTAATTGTCTGCTGATGCTGGCAAAGCGGCTGAAAAACACACAGTCAAATATTCCATGTTAGCTTTTATCGTGATTTATGATGCAAATATTACCAACAGAGAATTTTTTTTAAACCCACCTATATAATTGGTAGATTTGTTTGTGGTCTTTCAAAAGAAAAAGCCTGGCTGGGAAAAGCCTTAGCAGACTCGACCAATATCACATCTTTTGGGTAGGGGTGCAAGTGCTGCCTCAAGGGCTGCGCTAAAGAACAGTGCATCATAAAATAGATGGAAATATATCTTATCTCATGTAATTCTAGATTTCATACCATCAGCCTTGCTTCAGAAGCTATTTTCCTTAAATTATGAAGTAATTATTTTATTTTACACTTTAGTTCATTCATTGTTTGTTCATTTTTGTGTCGCTTCCTTGAAGAGCACCTGGTTTGAGACATGTACCACATTTTTCCGCTAATGTATACAGTGAGTAGATTTTATTACCTCTACACTTTACTTGTACAAACCCTGTTTCCATATGAGTTGGGAAATTGTGTTAGGTGTAAATATAAATGGAATACAATGATTTGCAAATCATTTTCAACCCATATTCAGTTGAATATGCTACAAAGACAACATATTTGATGTTCAAACTGATAAACATTTTTTTTTTGCAAATAATCATTAACTTTAGAATTTGATGCCAGCAACACGTGACAAAGAAGTTGGGAAAGGTGGCAATAAATACTGATAAAGTTGAGGAATGCTCATCAAACACTTATTTGGAACATCCCACAGGTGAACAGGCAAATAGGGAACAGATGGGTGCCATGATTGGGTATAAAAGTAGATTCCATGAAATGCTCAGTCATTCACAAACAAGGATAGGGCGAGGGTCACCACTTTGTCAACAAATGCGTGAGCAAACTGTTGAACAGTTTAAGAAAAACCTTTCTCAACCAGCTATTGCAAGGAATTTAGGGGGTCCCCAAACTATCCGGCCTGGCAGCGTCCAAAATCAGGCCCGCGGGAAGTCCCAAGTATTAAAAAAAAAAATATATATATATATATATGTATATATATATTTTTTTTCTTCTTTTTTTTTTCTGTCTTTTCTTATCCACTTTGTACCGCTTGCTACTCATGGTGTCTCCTAGCCGCTCAGGCAAATCATATTGTCTAAAAATGCATTTTCTCATCGATAACGTGACATCATCGCGCGCGAGGAAAGTGCGCTATATATATCTATTATATATATATATATATATATATATATATATATATATATATACACACACACACACACACAGCCCGGCCCCCGAGTCAAAAAGTTTGGAGACCCATGATTTAGGGATTTCACCATCTACTAGGGCTGTGAATCTTTGGGTGTCCCACGATTCGATTCAATATCGATTCTTGGGGTCACGATTCGATTCAAAATCGATTTATTTTTTATTTTTATTTTTTTATATATTTTTTTAATTCAAGACTATTCTCGATTCAAAAACGATTTTTTCCCGATTCAAAACGATTCTCTATTCATTCAATAGATAGGATTTCAGCAGGATCTACCCCAGTCTGCTGACATGCAAGCAGAGTAGTAGATTTTTGTAAAAAGCTTTTATAATTGTAAAGGACAATGTTTTATCAACTGATTGCAATAATGCAAATTTGTTTTAACTATTAAATGAACCAAAAATATGAGATGCAATGCAAGTGTAAGGCACTGTGACACTATTGTTCTTTTTTTTTTTTTTTTATTTTTTTTTTTTATAAATGTCATGATAATGTCAATGAGGGATTTTTAATCACTGCTATGTTGAAATTGTAACTAATATTGATACTGTTGTTGATAATATTCATTTTTGTTTCACTACTTTTGGATTGTTCTGTCATGTTTGTGTCTCCTCTCAATTGCTCTGTTTATTGCTGTTCTGAGTGTTGCTGGGTCGGGTTTTGTTTGGGAATTGGATTGCACTGTTATGGTATTGCTGTGTATTGTTTTGTTGGATTGATTAATAAAAAAAATTAAAAATTAAAAAAACAATTACCAAAAAAAAAAAAAATCGAATATTAAAAAATGAGAATCGATTCTGAATCG
>NC_084548.2:46410000-46422500 GCF_033978685.3 Nerophis lumbriciformis | reverse complement strand
AGAGCACTTAGAAGTCCTGACAATGAGTACGAGAGGGGAAGCAGTTCCAGCAATGATGGAGTCAAGAGAACAACTGGCAGGCCTTGGCACAGTACAGTAGAACATTTCAGTACTATTGATGAGATGGAAAGGGGAGTAGAGCAGCCTCTTCGCAGACCCCTCTGCAGCAGATGGTCCAGGTCAAGACGCATGGCAGCAGGTACCGTAACAACCAAAAGCTCAGCCAACTGCACCCTGCAGGAGGAACACTTCCTCCTGAAATCTTTCTTCTCCGATCATCATCACATCTGGACAACTGTCTCTAAGGTGCTTTGGGGTTTCCTAACTCTGCTTGGAAATGTCCTGTTTCTGCAACTTACTGCAACTCCTGTTAACCGGACCAAATTACATGTGATGTTTTACTTTGTTCTTTCCTGCCATTAATGAGCTAGCCAGAGGAAATCCAACCTCAATGTGTTCCTGCTGCATTATCTAATGCATTCTTGGAATTGTTTCCCTTTTCTGAACTCTGGTTTACTTTTGATTCATCACTCATTTTTATGGCTTCTCGTCATTTGGCATCATTGTTGATTACGTTACTTCAGTTAAAGTCTGACTTTGTCAAATCTGTAGTGGCATCACTAAAACCCAAGAAAGAGCAGACAAGCTTGGACATGGGAGAACTCCGGCAGGTACTACAGGATGAAGAGGTGGCCCGCAAGATGCAAGAGGAAGAATCAAAGTTGTTTTTGAGGGTAAGGAATATTTATCATGACTTAATGCCATTCATTCTTTTCAACAATTGTTCGGTTCTCAGACCTCACAGTCCACGCCATGTAGATGTCACCCACAGGGAGACTTCCGCGTCGCACAAGTGGCCCAGGACGAGGTACGATGTCGCTCAACACTGTTGCTTATTTCTTTCCACTATGCAAAATCCAACTTATTTTCTGGTTTCGTTATTCTTTAGGAAATCGCTCATTACATGCAAAAGCAAGAAGTAAAGTCACACCGCAGATCACGTGATCTCGAAGGACCGGCATCATGGCGCGAACACAGAGCTATGATGAGTCTGCACGATAGGAGAAGTGCAAGAGAGAGACAGGTGGGAGACATCATACATGTTAGTAGGGAGTTGTTCTTCATTTACCTTCAGAAAGAATCTTTAAATATTGAGATTATGTGAGTCATAAGAATCAAAAAATTAATCGGTCAAACATTATTATCACAATTTGACTTCCTGCATATAAGGAGTGCAGACGTGTGTCTCTGCATTTTCCTGATTGCTAACTGCTCGATCCATTGTTATGTTTTTTTTATTTTTAATGCTTTTTACAATCCACCTGACAAGTCAGAGACAAAAACTCTCAACGTTGACATGTTGGGTGTGCGCTACAAGGAAGCATGGCAATTGGTAAAAATGTTTCCGGTTCCGATTCCACTTTTGATTCTGCTTAGCAATTAGGTTCCTTATCGGTTCTCTTATTGATGTTTACTTGGAAAGAAGAAGAAAAAAGGTAAATTACCATAAATGTTGTTTTAAAGGTAACCTGACCTTACAAAGCCAACAGTGAGGTTTTAAAAAAAAAAAAAAAAAATTCAAAATAAATATTACACATGAATATTCTTCTGTGGAATTCAACAAGAATAAAACATGTATGGAATTGTATGCAAGAATGAATTTATTTTTTTTAAACGTTTAAAATCTTTTGTCATTTCCCTAGGAAATATACTGGTGAAATTCAAAATATTAGAATTATTTGTTTAAAGTTGTTTAGGCGAGATCCATGCAACTCAAAATATTTCAAGCCTTTTTTTGATGTAATTTTGATGATTATGGCTTACAGCTTATGAAAACCTTGAATTGAAAATATCAGAATATGTGGGGTCTTCAAAAACTATAGGCTATAATCATCAAAATTATAATAAAGGCTTGACATATCTCATTTTGCATGAGTTTATATTACATTTTAGCAGGCATTCCAGATGCTCGCTATTTAGCGAAATTACACAATTTTTCTCTCTAAAGTGGTATGTTTTTTAGAATGAAAGTAGTCAGTAGATGGGGAAAGCAGGAGATATCCTTGTGGCAACATGAGTTTGTTTAACACATGAATACATTGGCATTACAGTATATTCATGAATTTGGTAAGACTACATGTTGTTTTTAAGGCAGATGACATGCTAGTGTTACTCAGGGTATCCGCGGGGTCTTAAATCCATCAATTTGAATTTAATGCCTTAAAATGTCGAAAATCTCATTAAAATGTCATAAATACGATTTTGAAATGTTTTTAAAATCTATTAACATTATTTTTGTTCAAAACATGCATAAACTTCAGTTTAGCTTTTAAATGTTTCGATTTTTGAGAAGGGCAGCACGGTGGAAAAGGGGTCTTGCTGTGCGGAATTTGCATGTTCTCCCCGTGACTGCGTGGGTTCCGTCCGGGCACTCCAGCTTCCTCCCACCTCCAAAGACATGGACCTGGGGATATGTTGATTGGCAACACTAAATTGGCTCTATTGTGTGAATGTTGTCTGTCTATCTGTGTTGGCCGTGCGATGAGATGGCAACCTGTCCAGGGTGTACCTCGCTTTCCTGCCCGAGCGCAGCTGGGATAGGCTCCAGCACTCCCCGCAAACCAGAGAGGGACAAACGGTAGAAAAAAGATGGATGGATGGATTTTTGAGGACGCTATAACGTAACTACAAAACTGCACCAAAGTAGGCTACTTGTGCTGCACGGTCAGAATTGATCGCGCACCATCAGCTAATGTGCTGTGCGCGCGCAGCGGTATGTTGTTAAAGCTTAGCATCGCAGCGGAGAAAACTTAACAAAAGCCCACAGCACAGCCGAAATACTTCCATTAGATGGGTAAGTGCAAGTCCAATAATTTGTGGCTCCAGAACGATGCCGGTGGGTGGAAACGTATAAAGTCTTTTGATCCTGAATGTAAGGCTATCGAGGAAGAAAGTGTTTGTAAAAATGGCGATGAAAGTGAATGAAATGATAATGTAAAAGTCAAAAACCTGTATAAGTTTGTTTCAAAAAATGATAAAATGCCACAAACTATACAAAGATCACAAGGAGTGCTATATGGCTAAAGTGGTGCCAATTGCCAAAGGAGATCAATATGAGATGATTAATAGTGAAATCATACTGCATACAGTCAGCACACGCTAATTTCTCTGTGGTAGTAGTGTACTCACAGCAGCAAAGCTATAAAAAGGAAACATAATTATCATATCATTTCTATTTATTCCAATATTTTCAGGTCAGCTTCTCATGCCTTATCTTTTCTCCCAGTTTTTACAGCAAGTAATATTAAAAGCTAGAATGTCAGTGTTTATGGTGGGGTGAGCAAAGCAAGGAAGATTTGCAAATATCATCTTGTCATGCTTAAATAAAAACTAGTCCTTATTGATTAGCAATGTTCTTTTTTCAGAAAAGTCACAAAAAACGGGTAAAAATGTATTCGTACATACCAGATACAACATGAGCTGAGAAAATGTGAAAGTTATCCACATTATTCAAATCCAAATCCTGTTTGAGGCTTGCAAGCCATAATCGCCTTCTTTCTTTTTAGACAGTCGCTCTCTGCACTCTTTGTGCAGATACAGTAGTAGTGCTGTAGATGTTTTTATATGTTTGCTCAATTCTGACAGCCGCAAAAAACACTGCAAAAGTTAACCATTTAGCTTTAGCAGAGATGCTAACAGTCCCTTTAACAGACAATATATTGTTGTGCTTTCCTCTACCATTGCTGATGTTCTGGTTGTTACATGAAAACACTTGATATAAAGCACACTGCACCTTTTGCAAGAAAACAATTTTATGGCAAATCTAAAAAATGTCTGTTATGTTTGATAATATATTTTTCAATTAGTTCACAAGAGAGAGTCTTCTGGTGTATTTAGTTAGTTTAACCATTTTGTTTTCCAATGTGAAAGAGCAGTGAATAAATTCATGTACTCACAATTCACTCTGAACCTCTGATTTTCCTTCAAGTCTGTATTTTTTTGTCCGTATGGATGCAGCTGGCATAGCCCCCCCCCCCAGAAACTCCCTCCGCCCATATAATTTAAAATGTAAACACAATACATTTGCAATACAACAATCGGAAGAAAAAATATAATCTATTTAAATAATTACCCTGAGGAAATTGTGTTCGAAAAATGGAACACCATTTGTCAGTAAGGACAGCTGGACCAGATTTGGCGTTGTTATTGTGAAAGCCGGAAGTACTGGTGTGCAAAATAGAGGTCTTGGCGGTGCTGGCCTGAGACAGAAACGGGCGGACACCAGCTATGTTGTAAGATGATAAAAATATATTTTTGATATATAGGATGAAAGTCAGCTTTTTTTTTTTTTTCAATGTATTGTGTTGGTTTACAATTATGTCATTTTGGTAAAAGTTTCTCTTTCTGTCCTGGTTGAGCTGTAGGAAATACTTGCCTTGATGTGTCAAATGTATTTAAAAAGGTTATTTATTGGTACATCAGGAGACACAACAATGTGTATCATTAGCATAAGTGTGGACTCTGATGCTGTGTCTCCTAATGATGTTCCCAAGAAGCATCATGTAAAAAAGAAAGGGATCTAAACTTGAGCTCTGGGGAACCCCACGTCTTATTTTATGGGTTCCTGAGGAACATGCATCCATCCTTACAAAAAGAGATAAAGAATATATGTCGGTGCGTTTAGGTAGTAGGTGTTTTGTCAGCGCTGTTCCACTGCAGGTTTTAATTGGTTTACTTGACAGCTTGTTTGTGTGCAAACAACGCATTTTATTAGCCGTTTACCTGTGTCATTGTTGTCCTCCTGCCAGGTGCAGAGAGAGAGGCTCGATTCTGAGGGGTTTCCTTCTCCCACAGAGGACTGTCCCCCAGAGAACCAGCCTCCCAGCCCCGTCTCCACACTACCGTACTTGTCTTTGCATCAACATTTTCTGTGTCTATTTTGACCTCACGTCCCATGCTGACCTGCAAACGTTGTGCTTCCAGACAACCCCAGCAGCAAAGGAACATTGCGGAGGAGCTGGACCCGACCTTCCAGACCAGGAGGCAAGGCGCAGACATCCTCCAAATAGGACAAAGCGGTACGAATAGAACTTAGTTTGCCTTGTTGCAAACAATAGATATAGACTCACATCCTTTTCCTCTGATGTAGGCCCCATCAGTCAGTCACTTCCCGCGCCACATGCAGGCCTGCAGGACTTTCCCCAGGAGCCAAACTTCATCCCGCCAACCAAGCGCCCGACAGACAAACAAGGACGCACTAAACCCAAAGAAAAGAAAGAAAATTGTAAGCAACAATAATCTTCCAGCATTATGACTTTTTTTTGTACTAAACACTTACACCAATAGTTTTGTATTTTTTTCCATTTGCTTTGAAGCCCCACCAGCACTTAAGACCATTTTAGAATATTCCTATAAACAAGTAACTGGAATTGTTAAAGGGAATTCTGGCATGTGTTATAGTTTTGTTTTGAGTGTTTATTTAAACGATATGTTTTTTATACAGTATGTGTTACTTTACTTGTAGCAGCATGCCGACATTGGTATGAATACAACCAGCACGTAAATTGTATTATAAGCTTCCTTTATTGATTACAACATATCTGCAAAAGTATGCATGTCTGTATTTTCATTTGCCAAATTGTGTCAGAGCTAGGGATGATGCTCGAAACCGGTTTTCCCGGTAGTTCGATAAGAAAAGAACCGAGTCCTCGGACTCGAATCCCTTTTTGAGAACCGGTACCCGTTATCGAGACCATTATAGTAAAGAAAAAGAGTTGGTTCTTTATTCGAATCCCTGGGAACGAATCCCGTCCCGACAAGAAATGCCCTGTGGGACATCACAAGAAATGACGTCACGTAGCTCAGTCATTAGGCGCAGATGGGGAAAGCAGGAAAAAAATGGACCGGAAAAAGCGCTCCAAGGCATGGCTTCATTTCACCAAAAAAACCGAGGAAGCGGCAATATGCAATTATTGCCAGGCTTCGCTCTCGTGTAAGCGGGGGAAGTACAACAAGTGTGTCGTGTCTTCGAAGCAGCGGCAGAGACAACGAAGAACGCCCCTCTTCTTCTGCCAGCTGCCCCAGTCCCAGCTACAGTGGCGGTGACGCCGGTGAGTAACTAACGTTAACTGTTGCCGGTTAATTTCCATATCTGCTCACTTGTAGTAACGTTACCTCTAATGTCAACCAGAACTGCAGTAATGTTAGCTAGACTAACGTTACCTAAGCATAGTCAGCGGCTAACGGTAACGTTAACGTGAGCCTTTTTGTATGTGTCTGATAATGTTAACGTTATCTTGTAGCCTACACCACGACAGAGTTTGCAAGTCTGTCTAATAAACTAGTGCTTTCTTTATTTCTTTAGTTTATTTGGAACATGAACACACTTACAGTATAATACATCACAGTTTCATATCATTTCACTTTACAGGAGTAGGAAGAAGTAAAGCTTATTTAATCCTACCCCTTTCCCACTTCATAGCGTTTACAAATATATACATCATTTACTGACCTTTTTATAATAAAATAACATCTGTGAATTAGTATATGCAACAGTTTTGTAATATGTATTTAATTAATTCAGTCATTATTAATATACTGAAATGAAGAATATCTTATTTTCAATAAGGTTGAAAGTATTTCTCATAATTCTTCTTCTTTGTACTTTGTAAGCACTATTCATTTGAACAACCTCTTAAACTGGATCATATCAGTACAATGTTTAACTTCTTTACTTAATCCATTCCATCATTTAATTCCACATCATTTTAGCTGTTTGCAATTTTACCAAATCATCGAACTTTAATATTTTTGACTCCATAAATAAAGTGTTTGTATGTTCTCTATATCCAACATTATGTATCAGTCTAATTGATCGTTTTCGTAACACGGTTAACGAATGTAGCGCACATTTGTAGTTATTTCCCCACATTTCTGCACAATAACTCGGACATGGTAATACTATAGTAGGGAGCAGTAGAGAATGTGAAGTGATTTGTTAAACCAAATATTGTGTGTTTTTTTCCATATACAACAACCTATCTGGACTCGATAAGATAATCGATAGAGAATCTGTTCGATAAAAGGATTCGATAATAGGCTCGAACTCAATTTCTTATCAAACATCATCCCTAGTCAGAGCTGCAACAAAAAAATCAGCTTAAATCAAATGAACATGATGATTAGCTTCTTCCAGGTATTCATGCACCTGTGCAATGACAATCAAATGAATAATGGAATTACTAATTTATATAAAAGTGGTTACAGTGGGTGAAGATTTAGTTAAAAATGCTGTAGGAAACATTGTTCATTCATCCATTTTCTACCGCTTGTCCCTTTTAACTATAATTCATATTATACTCCAAAGACTCTTTTGAACCGGGTCATCATGTTTGAAGAAGGCTTTATGAACACTATGAGATGTGAAGCGGGGAATATGTTTTTATTTATCGCATGCACATTTAGACAGCTAAGCTTCATTTAATTTTAGGGCTAATTCTAAAAGTGCAACTGAACTTTTTTTTTCTTTTACCTTTTCTTGTCTCTTTTTTGTACAAACTAAGCACATCTCCCACTGAAATATTGTATCTGTAAAAATTAAATAAATACTTAATTGAAATGTTTTATTTGCTGTGTCTAAAATTCTATAAAACCACAAGGAGACCATAATTCAATGAAGAGACACATTTTCATTCAGTATGAGTACAGCAAAGTTGCTCTACGCTTGACTTACACCGTGACCAACATTTGCAGCTGAAAACCCACACAGAACATTTTGTAAACGTTCCATTTCATCTCATGTGTCAATTTCAAAATAGTCCTCTTGCTCACAGCTGCCCACTCGAGTACAAGTACAGGATAGACTGTGGGGGGTTTCCACGTATTGTTTGGCCAATTCTGTGTGCTGCATTTCAACTGATGGGTTTCACATAGCACCACGTTTACTGGAAATCAAAACAATCAAGTAACATAACCCACACATCGGTGTGTAATCTTCACCCATTATCCTAACAGGTTCTCCTCATAGTCACATTAGGCGCAAAGCAGAGCACACCCTGGACAAATACTAGGGGTGTGGGAAAAAATCGATTAAAATTTGAATCATGATTCTCACGCTGTGCGATTCAGAATCGATTCTCATTTTTAAAAAATCGATTTAAAAAAAAAAAAAAAAAAGTTTTTTTTTTTTTTAATTAATCAATCCAACAAAACAATACACAGCAATACCATAACAATGCAATCCAATTCCAAAACCAAACCCGACCCAGCAATACTCAGAACTGCAATAAACAGCAATTGAAAGGAGACACAAACACCACACAGAACAAACCAAAAGTAGTGAAACAAAAATGAATATTATCAACAACAGTATCAATATAAGTTACAATTTCAACATAGCAGTGATTAAAAATCCCTCATTGACATTATCATTAGACATTTATAAAAATAAAAAAAATGAACAATAGTGTCACAGTGGCTTACACTTGCATCGCATCTCATACGCTTGACAACACACTGTGTCCAATATTTTCACAAAGATAAAATAAGTCATATTTTTGGTTCATTTAATAGTTAAAACAAATTTACATTATTGCAATCAGTTGATAAAACATTGTCCTTTACAATAATAAAAGCTTTTTACAAAAATCTACTACTCTGCTTGCATGCCAGCAGACTGGGGTGGATCCTGCTGAAATCCTATGTATTGAATGAATAGAGAATCCTTTTGAATCGGGGAAAAATAGTTTTTGAATCGAGAATGGTGTTGAATTGAAAAAAAAAAAATCGATTTTGAATCGAATCGTGACCCCAAGAATCGATATTGAATCGAATCGTGGGACACCCAAAGATTCACAGCCCTAACAAATACCTATACACATTTATACCTTCAGACTTGATTTTGGGATGGACGGGGAGGGGGAACCCAGACAAGACAACCCACATAACGTGCTGCATTGTAATCTCACCAAATGGTTGACTTAGGACACAATCACAGTTGTTGTCCAAGCAGGCGAGTCCCAGCATGAGTCGGTATTATCTGCCTTGTTCAGGGTACTCTGGCTGACATTATTTGCCCGTCACACACACAAACACTTGTGCAGTAAAAGTCCCTAGTTCTATACCAGGTTATACTATTTAACAGGTTGCTCTGGTAACCATTGTTTGCTCCAGGGAGCGTCACCAATAATACACTCTGCCAGCACCAAATGAAATGAAACTACCTTGTTGATCTCATATTGGTTGTGGTGCAGTCATTTCTTGTTAAGCTGATGCATCACACAGCTGTCATTAAGATAAGGCACTTTGTTTGGCTCAGAATTCCCCGTCTGGTGTTATCGTATCTGGGAGAATCACTAGCAGCAGTAAAGTGGTCTTTCTTGTGCATGTAGAATTCTGAATGTATTTATGCCACAAAGTGCTCCTGAGGCTCTTTGAAGACTAGAGAGTCCAGGATGTTGCAGCCTTGCTGTTCCTCCACCTCATGGAAACTACATTCAATGGCCATTAATGGTTCATCTGTCAAAGAAAAAGGCGCATACATTAAACCAGTAGTTCTTAAACTTTTTTCACTATGTAACACCTCAGAAAACACTTAGCAAGCTCTCCAAGTACCACCACAATGACCAACATTAAAATACAGCAGCATAGTAGGCCAAAGTATTCATTACAAACAAATCAGAGGTTTTATTAAACAAGTATTTTTAATATGTGTGGCTACTGTAACATTACACACAGTTTGAACAGCAACACTGTGTTTGACTATAGGAAAATACAACACTGTACTTTAACCTTGGGGATCCCCTGGATGTGGCGTCCCCAAAAAGGTTTCAGTCTTAAGTCATTCATATATATAATTTTTTTTTTACATTTTTAACGCTAAAATCAAAATTTTTAACTTGTTTGTATGTTTTATGAACGTATTTGTCAAACAAAACATTTTTTCCAGGCAATAACACAGTAAAACATCCTTTTCATTACATAAAAGTTGTTTGCAGACTTAAAGCAACTATGCTCTAATATGACTAGATGGTATTCTATGGCAGGGGTCCCCAACCACCGGGTCGCACAAGAAATTAAAAAAAAAAAATATATATATATATATAAATATATATTTTTAATTAAATCAACAGAAAAAAAAACACAAAATACACTTACAATTAGTGCACCAACCCAAAAAACCTCCCTCCCCCATTTACACTCATTCGCACAAAAGGGTTGTTTCTTTCTGTTATTAATATTTCTGGTTCCTACATTATATACCAACATAGATCAATACAGTCTGCAGGGATACAATCCGTAAGCACACATGGTTGTATTTCTTTATGACAAAATTTGTCCCCCCGGTCCGTGGGACAAATTTTTAAGCGTTGACCGGTCCGCAGCTACAAAAAGGTTGGGGACCACTGCTCTATGGTACCGGTACTCTGGTGGTTGAGATGTGAAATTACACCTAACAGGATTTGCACGTATTTCAAAGGGAATGCTTGTATTGCATTATACAATAACACATTTACCGAAAAGTGGTCATTATAAAAGGAAGTCCATAAGGGACGAATGGGTCCCTGGGAACTCCAATGTATACACACGCAACAGCTTGTGCTAAAAAATAACTTAGCAAAGAACGGACAATGCCATTTTTAAAATGAATTCCTTTCCAAATGCTGTGGCCATATTTTCATCCTGCTAACTTTTAAATGAAAATGATGTTGCATGATGTCATCTTCAAAGGTTATAAAAGGTCCCAGGCTCCCTAAGGATTCATCAAGTGACAATTTAGTGTAGCACTAGTCAGAGACCACGTACCACAGTTTAAACAATACATTAATTATATGCATGATATCCATAATAATACCTGTAGGTGTTCTTATGATCGGCTGTTTGGCCTTTTTCCTTTTTGTCGTCCTCTTTCCCTGAAGAACGCTGACAGCCATGATGATAACCAACAGGATGCTCAGAAGAACCACCGACAAGACTATTGGCCACACATACGCTTCATGATTCCATCCTAAAAAGACAACATTGGTTATGATTGGGAACGAAGCAGAAAACAAAAGAAGTGCATTCCGACCGAAGAGCCATTTTACCTGTAAACTGATTGCTGTGTGAAATGTTGATGCACTTAATGTCACTGAAGGCATCTCCACCGGCCACAATTCGCTGGTTTGGATAAGGACATCTTGCAAAAAGAGATTTTGTTAGACAGAAGGTGACAGTTGCATTTATTGTATTAATATGTATGTGCATCTCACATTTTACTCCAGGGCTTACACGGCTGATGCAGTTGGTCATTGAAGGTTCCCTTTGCGCATTTCCTGCAATTACCTAAGAAAGGGGAGGTGTGGACTTTTGTTAGAGATGGGATTTATTAAACGAGTATTTTTAATATGTTTGGCCACTGTAACAATACACACAGTTTGAACAGTAACACAGTGTTTTCTTTATGGCTCTTTTATGGAAGCCTCCAAAAGAGCCGTCTAAAAAAAACGGCTCATTATTTGAGTTCTATATTTTTTTTAGAAGAAACTTGTTTTGTTTGATCAAGGAATTAAATCACTGGTAGCAGTTATAGTAAGATAACGTTTGGAGCTGATTGGACTAGAGATGTCCGATAATATCGGGCTGCCGATATTATCGGCCGATAAATACTTTAAAGTGTAATATCAAAAATTATCGGTATCGGTTTCAAAAACTAAAATTTATGACTTTTTTAAAACGCCACTGTGTACACGGACGTAATTACAGAACTTCAATAAACCTTAAAGGCACTGCCTTTGCATGCCGGCCCAGTCACATAATATCTACAGCTTTTCACACACACAAGCGAATGCAAGCCATACATGGTCAACAGCCATACAGTTCACACTGAGGGTGGCTGTATAAACAACTTTAACGCTGTTACAAATATGCACCACACATGTGAACCCACACCAAACAAGAATGACAAACACATTTCGGGAGAACATCTGCACCGTAACACAACATAAACACAACAGAACAAATACCCAGAACCCCTTGCAGCACTAACTCTTCCTGGACGCTACAATATACACACCCCCCCCCCAACCCCGCCCACCTAAACTTCCTCATGCTCTTAAAGGAGCATGTCCCAAATTCCAAGCTGCTGTTTTGAGGCAGGTTAAAAAAAAATAATGCACTTTGAGACTTCAATAATAAATATGGCAGGGCCAAGTTGCCATTTTTTTCCATAACTTGAGTTGATTTATTTGGAAAACCTTGTTATATTGTTTAATGTATCCAGCGGGGCATTACAACAAAATTAGGCATAATAATGTGTTAATTCCACGACTGTTTATATCGGTATCGGTTGATATCGGAATCGGTAATTAAGGGTTGGACAATATCGGAATATCGGCAAAAAAGCCATTATCGGACATCTCTTAATTGGACATTATCATAATTTAATTTGGTTTATGTTTTCATCAGGCTAAATTGGGGCCCCAAGCTGAATTGTATTTATATTTAAATAAATACACTTATAC
>NC_084548.2:46375000-46407500 GCF_033978685.3 Nerophis lumbriciformis | reverse complement strand
CCCAGTGGTACTTAAAATAAAACATTACAACGTTTCCATATACTTTAAAGAAAAGATGCTCAAAAAGCTCCTGTAAGATATTCTGAAAACAACACTGCATTTGTGTCAAAATACAGTTAATTAAATACAGTTAATTTAAATTATGCAAGCATGTAATTTACTGTGATTAATCAAAAATTACAAGTGTGATTAGTTTGATTGAAAAAAAAAAATTTTACAGCACTAATATATGTATATATGTATTTTAGATTGTATTACATGCTAATGTTGGATCAGTTCAAATATTAGTCAAACAAATAAAAACAAAGGTATTTTTCCCCTCATTTTTTGCTAACATATAAACTTTCTTAAGTGCTCACTAAATACTTGCCACTTTAGCTTTTAAATTTTTTATATACGGTGTTCTCAGTTTAGTTTTATAAAGTGACAGAGTTATGCTCATTATGACCTTGTGTTGAATAGTATTCCAATCTATATATATATACACAACATATTAAAAAGAGTGTTTGAAAAACAATTTAGAAAAAAATAGTTTCTCAAAATGATTCCCGAGCGCAGCCACCGCTGCTACTCACTGCTCCCCTCACCTCCCAGGGGGTGGAACAAGGGGATGGGTCAAATGCAGAGGGTCATTTCACCACACCTAGTGTGTGTGTGTGTGAGACTATCAGTGGTACTTTAACTTTAGTGGTGATATTAACCCATTCAACTACACTGGTTATGCATTCAACATATGCTATTTAGTCATCCTTTTTTGTACAGATACACATACAAGAACAAGCTGAGCGAAAAGCATGAACCTCCACCAAGGACGTTGAAGCACAGAGATTAAGAAAGACAAAGAAAAGTTGAAAAAAGATTATAACATGTTGGCTTCCTTCACCAAAGCGGACAGAAGTTGACTTTATTCCCAATAAGTTGCGACGGCCTTGAGACTCACCTGGGTGACATTCCTCACAGCAAACTTCTTTCGTTTTGGGAACTGTCCTACTCGGATTCCAAATCTTGCAGCCCTGCTCTGCCAGGCTGCAGAGAGGACTGCCAGCAAGGAGGAGGAGTCGCAGGCTGAGAGTACACAGAAACAACTTCATACCTTCTGGAGATCACGCTGCACTCAATAGTCACTCATCAGTGGTCTGTGGCTGCTCTTATTTTCTCTCCTGGTGTCGTCGGGGGCGGGTCTTACAGTCACATGAGAGAAAACCCTTCTCTTTTCACTGAATTTCAGTGCATGCCGTCACACACATGAAACCACACAGCAAAAACTGAAATCTTAGTAAGATTAAATATCTCAAATAGGGATGTCCCGATCCAGGTTTTTGCACTTCCGATCCGATACCGATATTGTTTTTGCATTTCTGATCCGATACCGATACTGACCGATACCGATACTGACCGATACTGGCCTATCCGAGCATGTATTAAAGTTTAAAGTTATTTAGCCTACTTAGTTGTCAGAATCATGTTGAAAAGGGTTTTAGTACTCTTGATAACAACTAGCCAGCTGAATTAGGGGAGTTTGAATAATACACAATGGTTGGTAACAAGAAACTGACCTGTTTATTCAAGGATAAACACCAAATAGACAAAATTATACATGACAAACAGAAATGGCATCATTGAACTGGGCTGGGCGATATGGCCTTTTTTTAATATTGCGATATTTTAAGGCCATATTGCGATACACAATATATATCTCGATATTTTGCCTTAGCCTTGAATGAACACTTGATGCATATAATCACAGCAGTATGATGATTCTATATGTTTTGATTGATTGATTGAGACTTTTATTAGTAGGTTGCACAGTGAAGTACATATTCCGTACAATTGACCACTAAATGGTAACACCCGAATAAGTTTTTCAACTTGTTTAAGTCGGGTCCACTTAAATTGATTCATGATACAGATATATACTATCAGATAAATACTATCATCATAATACAGTCATCACACACGATAATCACATTGAATTATTTACATTATTTATAATCCAGGGTGTGGAGGGGGGCGCCGGATGTAAGTGTCAAAAAGACAGCCAAAAGAGTTTGATATGAGAATAAATCTAAAGTTAAAATATAGGGTAGAAATGCACCCATTTGCAGGAAATGTAGTCTTGATTTTCAAAATGTTCTTTCAAGGCTTGCATGTCTACATTAAAACATTCTTCTTCATACTGCATTAATATATGCTACTTTTAAACTTCCACGCAGAGAAGGAAATCACAACAACAAAAATCAAAAATTTTTTCATACGGTGTTTATGTGGAAATTTTTGCCTCGGCATTTTGATGGTGTGGACGTGTGGCACCGAATGGAGATAAGCGTCTCGACAGACGTCACAATATTTGAACAATGATGACGAAAACTGTTTTCTCTGTCGTGTCCGTGTGTCGAAAATTGTTATGCGCTTATTTTTTTATTTGATTTTGTGCGTGGCATAGATTTGCTATGCGCAGAGGACGCTTAAACAGTGCGCAATTGCACAGGCGAGCACCTTAAAGGGAGCGTTGCTCGCATGGCTGCGCTAGCATCACAGCTAACGTTAGCCATGCTGCTACCTCTCTGCTCGGGGAGGACGTATACATATGTGACGTATGACGTGACAGTATGTGACGTATGTAAGAAGGTGCACTTGCTGTCTGTAAGAGGGAGACACAGGAAAGAGTGAGAAGAGCCTGTCGTGTAATGCCAGCAGCTAAAAGCTACTGCGTGAGAATTCACAGACCTGTGGATGTGTTGAAGGTGTGCTGGAAAATGCGGAACGGAAATTACGGAGCAGCAGAAAAGTGGAATGTATTATTTAAATCGGTGCGTTGGAAAACACGGACCGGAGTTTTTTTTAAACTGGATCTGGACATCCCTAATCTCAAATACAGGTGATATTTGCTTATTTTCTCTCTGATAAGACAATTCTTCTCACTAAGCAGATTTTATGTTAGAGTGTTTTACTTGTTTTAAGGGTTTTGGTCCTAAATGATCTCAGTAAGATATTACAGCTTGTTGCTGAGATTTTATGACCTATATTGAGTAAAACATGCTTGAAACTAGAATATCAGCTGTTGCAAAGCTGTCTCATCAACACTCACAAATATAAAACTGCTTTTTTAAAGTAATAATTTCTTATTTCAAGCATGAAAAAAAAAAAATCATGACTTTGACACAATTGTGTCTCATAATTAAAACAGATGACAGCCAAATGGACTTTGCTGTTTTATTTTCAATGAAACAAGAGAAAAGACGTACTCATATAGTAGTACAGTTGGCACAGTACAGTAAACTGACAGTTAATATTTAAACATTTAACATGTGACACACACACACCGAGCCCCACTCAAAAAAGTATTAAAAGTCATAAATTAATATTTTTTTAACCTTTCAACACATACATTTACAGATAAACTTCATAACTCCGTATCTACTGATATAAGGTTGTATTCATTTGTTTATGTTTTTTTTAATGTTGTATGTCCTTTTTTCAAAGAAAACCAAGCGTTTGTTTTTTTTAGGTCAAAAACAAAATATGCAATATTTTTGCCAAAAATATTTTTAAGTGGAATATTTGATGTGAAGTAATTGGAGCCTTAAATAATAGTGTCCATCATAGCAGTGACAAATATGTCTGTACAACTCAGACGTTTGCATTGCCAACGCTTTGCGTCATTTATAAATATAAATATATAAAACAGAACTAAAAATGTTGGGCAGTGTGGTCTTTACATGAAATGCTTGATAACATCTTGGCCTTCACAACTGGAAGCATCAGTAGAAAAAAAGGTGTTTCTCCTCACAGACATATCACTACAGTTACTGGAACATAAATCCCATTGACTCATGAATATTTTCCCAGTCTTAACTGTTTACAGTTTTTGTCCATTGCTGGAACGCTATAGACACATGCTTGAACCAAAGTAGCAAAACTTGAAATTGTTGTTACTATACCTTCAACACCATGGAAACATACAGTGCATCCAGAAAGTATTCACAGCGCTTCAATCCCTCCACCCCATTTTGTTATGTTACAGCCTTATTCCAAAATAAACTTAATTCATTTTTGTTTTCAACATTCTACACAGAATACCCCATAATGCAACTTTAAAAAAAATAAAAATAAAAGTATTCACAGCCTCTGCTCAACACTTTGTTGATGCACCTTTGGCAGCAATTACAGCCTCAAGTCTTTATATATGATGCCACAAGTTTGGCACACCTATCTTTGGGCAGTTTCACCAATTCTTCTTTGCAGCACCTCTCATGCTCCATCAGATTGGATGGGAAGCATTGGTTTTCATCTAAGATGTCTCTGTACATTGTTGTATTCATCTTTCCCTCTATCCTGACTAGTCTCCCAGTTCCTGCCGCTGAAAACCATCCCCACAGCATGATGCTGCCACCTCCATGCTTCACTGTAGGGATGGTATTGGCCTGGTGATGAGCGGTGCCTGGTTTCCTCCAAACATGACGCATGGCATTCACACCAAAGAGGAGAAACTTTGTCTCATAAGAGAATTTTGTTTATCATCGGATATTGGCTCCAGCACCCCCCGCGACCCCAAAAGGGACAAGCGGTAGAAAATGGATGGATGGATGGATGGTCTTAGAGTCTTTCAGGTGCATCTTGTCAAACTTTTATGAAGGAATGGCTTCCATCTGCCCACTCTACCATACAGGCCTGATTGGTGGATTGCTGCAGAGTTGGTTGTCCTTCTGGAAGGTTCTCCTCTCTCCACAGAGGAATGCTGTAACTCTGACAGAGTGACTATCGGGTTCTTGGTCACCTCCCTGACTAGACTAAGATGAATGCAACAATGTACAGAGACATACTGGATGAAAACAAACACTGCCCATCCAATCTGATGAAGCTTGAGAGGTGCTGCAAAGAGGAATGGGGGAAACTGCTCTAAGATAGGTGTGCCAAGCTTGTGGCATCATATTCAAAAAGACTTGAGACTGTAATTGCTGCCAAAGGTGCATAAAAAAAGTATTGACCAAAGACTATGAATACTTATGGACATGGGATTTCTTAGTTTTGTTTTATATTTAATACATTTGATTAAAAATATAAACATTAAGAAAGATTTTGAGGACAGAAATGGATCTATTCCATTTTGGAATAAGGCTGTAACACAACAACATGTGGAAAATGTGAAGCGCTGTGAATAATTTCCGGATGCACTGTACCTGAAGCAAAAGCGCTACTTTGTACTTTAGTTGCAATTCTGCAACACACTTTTTTCTTTCTCCCTTGACATAAATGTGAATGTTGTTTTTTCCCCAGTGTTTGTGTGCTATTGGCTCATGTGTGCAGTTTTGTTAAGGAGAGCCAAGTTTCACAAAACGTGTTCAAGCATGAGGAAAAAAACGCAATGGGAAAACCCTCTTTTGTTTAGCTTTAGATTATACTACAGGGCTTTTCAACCTGTGTAAACCTGCCCAATTACTCCTGCTTTATAAACACAATTGATTACATAATGCCATGTCTCCATGTGATGTCAGTTGGCTGGTTAAAGCAGTGACGTCATGGTATTTACGACATTCAGGACATTGGCTGACTCCCAATGGGCTGTTTCTATTTATAACTTACATATATATATATATATATATATATATATATATGTATATATATATATAAATAACATACATTTTATATATAAACATATATATATACATACACACACACACATATATATGTATATACATATATATATATATATATATATATATATACACACACACACCTATATATATGTGTGTGTGTGTATATATATATATATATATATATATATATATATATATATATATATATATATATATATACACATATACATACATATATATATATAATGTATACGGTATATATATGTGTGTGTATATATACATACACACACATATATATACATATATACATATATACATATATATATATATATATATATATATATATATATATATATATATATACAAACCCTGTTTCCATATGAGTTGGGAAGTTGTGTTAGATGTAAATATAAACGGAATACAATGATTTGCAAATCATTTTCAACCCACATTCAATTGAATGCACTACAAAGACAAGATAATTGATGTTTAAACTCATAAACTTTATTTTTTTTTTGCAAATACTACTTAACTTAGAATTTCATGGCTGCAACACGTGCCAAAGTAGTTGGGAAAGGGCATGTTCACCACTGTGTTACATGGCCTTTCCTTTTAACAACACTTAGTAAACGTTTGGGAACTGAGGAGACACATTTTTTAAGCTTCTGAGGTGGAATTATTTCCCATTCTTGCTTGATGTACAGCTTATGTTGTTCAACAGTCCGGGGGTCTCCGTTGTGGTATTTTAGGCTTCATAATGCTCCACACATTTTCAATGGGAGACAGGTCTGGACTACAGGTAGGCCAGTCTAGTACCCGCACTCTTTTACTATGAAGCCAAGTTGATGTAACACATGGCTTGGCATTGTCTTGCTGAAATAAGCAGGGGTGTCCATGGCAACGTTGCTTGGATGGCAACATATGTTGCTCCAAAACCTGTATGTACCTTTCAGCATTAATGGCGCCTTCACAGATGTGTAAGTTACTCATGGTCTTGGGCACTAATACACCCCCATACCATCACAGATGCTGGCTTTTCAACTTTGCGCCTATAACAATCCGGATGGTTCTTTTCCTCTTTGGTCCGGAGGACACGATGTCCACAGTTTCCAAAAACAATTTGAAATGTGGACTCGTCAGACCACAGAACACTTTTCCACTTTGTATCAGTCCATCTTAGATGAGCTCAGGCCCAGCGAAGCCAACAGCGTTTCTGGGTGTTGTTGATAAACGGTTTTCGCCTTGCATAGGAGAGTTTTAACTTGCACTTACAGATGTAGCGACCATTTGTAGTTACTGACAGTGGGTTTCTGAAGTGTTCCTGAGCCCATGTGGTGATATCCTTTACACACTCATGTCGCTAGTTGATGCAGTACAGCCTGAGGGATCAAAGGTCACGGGTTTAGCTGCTTACGTGCAGTGATTTCTCCAGATTCTCTGAACACTTTGATGATATTACGGACCGTAGATGGTGAAATCCCTAAATTCCTTGCAATAGCTGGTTGAGAAAGGTTTTTCTTAAACTGTTCAACAATTTGCTCACGCATTTGTTGACAAAGTGGTGACCCTAGCCCCATCCTTGTTTGTGAATGACTGAGCATTTCATGGAATCTTCTTTTATACCCAATCATGGCACCCACCTGTTCCCAATTTGCCTGTTCACCTGTGGGATGTTCCAAATAAGTGTTTGATGAGCATTCCTCAACTTTATCAGTCTTTATTGCCACCTTTCCCAACTTCTTTGTCACGTGTTGCTGGCATCAAATTCTAAAGTTAATGATTATTTGTAGCATATTCAACTGAATATAGGTTGAAAATTATTTGCAAATCAATGTATTCTGTTTATATTTCAATCAATCAATCAATCAATGTTTATTTATATAGCCCTAAATCATAAGTGTCTCAAAGGGCTGCACAAGCCACAACGACATCCTCGGTACAAAGCCCACATAAGGGCAATTTATATTTACATCTAACACAATTTCCCAACTAATATGGAAACAGGGTTTGTACATACATACACATATTTACATATATATGTATAAATATATATACATATACATTAACTGCGAATGGTTGCTTGAAAAACAGTGTGGGTAATCAGGTCAATGCATACGCCATTGCAAAGATGAGTGAGGAGTGGAATGCTCACTGCTACATTTCACTTCTCAATACACCCGGACAGGACTTTAGAGAAAACTATAACCAAGTTTTGAGCAAATAAATGACGTGCATTCAAATAAAACGTTTAACCATGTTTATGTATGACATTCTGACAATAAAAATACATTTGTATCAAGATATTGGGCTCTTTTTTTAGGTTAATTCCAATAATGTAAACAGGTAATTTATTTGCAATTAATTTAAATTTAAAAGTGTGATTAATATGTTTTGTTTTATTTAAGTTGTTTTACAGAGCTAATGTATATATATTATCAACATGATATACATATGATTATATAATAATACGAAGAGAATGGAACACTTTACCATTCACTCTGACTTGAGATCAAACTTCATCCTAATCAAGTTTAAGTTATTCAGGATCACTTTGTGTTCCGGCTTAATTCAGCCAAACATGAAAGATGTGGGAGAAGCTGAATAACAACCTGATTAGTCCCAAATCAGCATTTTCTCGCCTAGGGACGAGAACGTCAGGTAAAAGGGGCGTGGTTAGCATTAGATAACCAATCACAGACATGAACATTGCACGGACAACAAAGCAGTTTACTTCATTCAGGAATAACAATTTATCATATTAAGTATGAAATATATAAAGATATTATATTTGAAAACCAACATTAGACACTCTGTCGTGGGCCGCTTGTTCAGCTTGGGTGAGCATGTCACTAGTGGGCTGTGACCTCACTTCCTTCCTGTGTGAGTAAGTGTGTGAGGGGTATAACATATGCAAGCATTTTGGTTTTTTTTTATCTCCGAGAAAAGACATGCACGTACTGTAAAAACGTAAGCGTGTTGATAAAATCTGCCCACTGGGAAAGTACACGCAATAGCGGAGCTCAGAGTTCCCACACAGTCTTGTCAAATGCCACTCAGGCAAATGTCAGCATTTTTTTCCTTTCACATTGCATCTCTCTCCAATGTTGATTTGAATGCCATTTGACCAGACTTTATGAATATGAATGATCATGTATGCTGCTATTTGATAATCAACTAAAAAAAAAAAAAAGCCACAACTTCCAACATATAGATTTTTAATCATTTATAATAAATTTGTATGTACAATCAACTTTTCTTTTGTAAAGAAAGACAATTAAAGAGAACGTTATGACTGCAAACAGTGTTTCAGACTACAACTTGCAAAGTGCTCATTAAACTTGTTGGCCTCTTGTTTTGTCATCAATTTGGTACAAGGGTGGAACCTTCAGGTTGAAGTCAGCTTGCAGAGTGACCGAGGAGCTAATATCTACAGTACTTCTGACATGTACTGTACGTCAGACGGCACCCTCTTGATAACATCACATGGCAAAGGTCAGTCACTCAGTAGGGCTGTGTGACACGCAGTTTGTCCACATTTGCCACAGCGAAACTACAAAACCTTTTGAGTCACTTAATGAGCAGTGAAGGGAATGAATGGTGACTAAAAATACCCATCATTAAAACTATTTTCTTCCACATTTACATTTTTGCTAATCCAAAAAAATCGAGAGATATCAACTTTGTTTGCGAAAGCAACATCAAAGTTGAGAAGATCAAATAAATACAGAGCTGCTCATATCACACAGCCCTGATCAGTCCCTCCACGATTTTGCAGGCTTTTGTGTGTGATTGACACGGCCTAAACTGTGATTGGCAGCATCTTTTTCAAAAGTTTGAGGCTTATTTTTTTCACAATAAAAATAATTTAACTTGTGATTTTAATGAATTTATTATGAATGTTGTTACTTGTAACCTTAACCTCAAAAAGCACAGGATTTCAACAAAATTTGGAAAACAAACACTTGGCAGTGAAAGCACAAACTCACCGCTCTTTGTCAAATTACTGTACTGTTATAATTCATTATTATGATTACAGAAATAAACATCACTGTCAACAAGACAAGAAAAGTTGCAGAAATTCTCTGTGTATGTTTTTTGCTTGAAAAGCATTTGTCCATCCGAAACATTAATTTATGTACCCACACATTCACACCTGTATGTTAGGAGCATTTGTGAACTTTCTGAGAGCAATTTCTAGCGCTAATTTGTGTCAGTCAATGAGAGATGAGGTGAGATTAGCCATGTCTACACTAAGTCGTTCAACCCGTTAAACGAATAATTATTTTGCCTAAGTCCCGTTTCAGCCACACTAAACCAGCGTTTAAGGTGCCCCTCCTCGGACAAATTCTTACACGGGTAAGTGCGCCGTGTATTTCTTGAATCTCCGGCACTAAGCTTTGTATGGACTCATTGATCGTTTACAAAGTGAGTTCGGAGAGTAAGTGACGCCAGAAAGACCCCGCCCACACAGGAAGTGACGTCAGAAATAACACGCCACAGCCAGCTTCATAATTAAGCGGTTTCATAACAACCGGAGCTAACCACTGGAAATATGGAGGCGAGTCATTCAGACATGCCGTGTTTCTCCTTCTTCTACATGTACTCCATGTATGTTCTCCACCTCATCGCTTGTGGAAATCACACATGAATAGCTTAAGAGAAAGCGATTGCAGCTATTTGGGATACAACACTTCTCAGACGGCAAGAGAACTTTGGAATGTCCGGCCGGGTCAGCTGTGATTCTACTTAGCGAAAAACTTCGTCCATTTGTCAAAGGAGAGTCAACGAGAATGTGAGCTCCCGTGCATGTGATAACAAAGGTAGCGTGTGCCTGGCCGTCGAGGGAAGACTAACTACGGAAAACATAAAATGCATTTGGACTGGCAAAGCAGACTGTGTCAGTTATTGTCCACCATGTATGTCGCAGACTCAACGTCTAGGTCCAGAGTATATAAAGTCACCAAAAAGGAATGGACAATGAAGGTGAAGGCAAACGAGTGAGAAGTGTCCTGACCAGATATCTACATCCCTAGTTTGATTGATGTAAAATGTTCTTTATCACATTGTTTTCGTGTCCAATAAATATTTGATTAATTTATGATGGCTCAGGTGTGATTCACTACAATAGGGCCCCGCAGCACACTGGATTCCAGTTAACTGAAATACCAAAACACTGGATATTGTTCAGATAAGTTACATTTAAGAACTTGCACACAAAGCAACACTGGAGATGACTATGACGTGTGCATTTTCCACGCATGCGTACTAGGTCGCGTTGGGCCGGCGGACGGAGGGGGGCAGGGGTCTTAAACGGTGGCATTGTAGTGTGTGGACACGGATAAGGTTAGGTGTGATTTACCCTTGATAACCTTAGTGTAAACGGGGCCAAGTCGTTTAACCCCTTAAACGAGTAATTATTTAGCCTAAGCCCCGTTTCAGCCACACTAAACCAGTGTTTAAGGTCCCCCTCTTCGGACAATTTTTTTACACTGGTAAGTCAGCCGTGTATTTCTTGAATCTCCGGCACTTAGCTTTGTATGGACTCATTGATCGTTTACAAAGTGAGTTCGGAGAGGAAGTGACGCCAGAAAAGACAGCGCCCACATAGGAAATGTGGTGAAATTAAGACAGAATAACCTTGTCACATAAACATACCTTTAGTTATGTCCTCCTTTTGGTGGGTAGCACTCCAAAAACCGCGACAGAATGTCCCCGTATTTCGATGGCGAGGACTCCCAATCAACATTCCTCGCCGCCATGGAGGTTTTATAGTCTTGAGTCACTATTAAGAGTAACTCCACCTCATCGTCTGACCACAAAAATAATTATTCTTCACAACAAAAGCAGCCATTTTCTATACCGTCGCAGATAGAAAGAATACACTTCCAAGTCAGAGGTGACTATATGACGCGCGTATTTTTTCGCGCATGCGTACTAGGTCGCGTTGCGCCGGCACACGAAGGTGGGAGGGGGTCTTAAACGGTGGTATTGTTGTGTGTGGACACGGATAAGGTTAGGTGTGATTTACCCTGGATAACCTTATCCGGCTTTAGTGTAAACCGGGCTAGGTCAGAATTGCAAATTTAAATTGGTTATTAGTAGGGATGTCCAATAATGGCTTTTTGCCGATATCCGATATTGACCAAACCCTTAATTACCGATAAAGATATCGACCGATACCGATATCAACCGACACCGATATATACAGTCGTGGAATTAACACATTATTATGCCTAATTTGGACAACCAGGTATGGTGAAGATAAGGTCCTTTTTAAAAATTAAAATAAATAATAAAATAAATTAAAAACATTTTCTTGAATAAAAAAGAAAGTAAAACAATATAAAAACAGTTACATAGAAACTAGTAATTAATGAAAATGAGTAAAATTAACTGTTAAAGGTTAGTAGTGGACCAGCAGCACGCACAATCATGTGTGCTTACAGATTGTATCCCTTGCAGACTGTATTGATATATATTGATATATAATGTAGGAACCAGAATATTAATAACAGAAAGAAACAACCCTTTTGTGTGAATGAGTGTAAATGGGGGAGGAAGGTTCTTTGGGTTGGTGTGCTAATTGTAAGTGTATCTTGTGTTTTTTATGTTGATTTATTTAAAAAAAAACAAAAAAAAACACGATACCGATAATTTCCGATATTACATTTATTGGCCGATATCGGACATCTCTAGTTCTTAGTCATATTACCCTGTTTAAATACATATTTAAATACATGTAAACTAAGATGTGAGGATGCCAGTGCTTAATGTTTCTATAATACCCAGAGTGCTGAGACAGGAAGAGGAAGGGGAGGACAACAATTGTGTTGTGATTGGGAATTCTCTTGGCAAAAATGGCCTAAATGCCAAATTAATTGGCACAATCATCGCAAATTCCTGGAGGGACTGCCTGTTGATTGAGGACACCAACTAAAACAACCTCTGTAGGAGATGTCCGCTGTTTGCAATCAGATTTATAGACGTTAACAGTGAACGTGACGGGGATGACGATACATTCGACAGAGCACAGCAACAACTGTGAAAACTGGCCACTGATTGACGGATGTCTGATTGTCAGTCAGCCATATTGACGACATATGGCACTAGCAATGCAAAGCAATCACATAAATAACACAAACATCTTCCAGTGTACGAATGGTTCTTTTTTGGCAGGAGGCAACCTCCGGCCCCAAATAAAGGTATAACACTTTGAACAAAATGTGAAACTTTCTTCAAGAAAGTCATGCGTTAAGCCGCCCCACCCCCCTTGGGAAGAAGAAGAAGATACGTGCCGATCGCTAGCCTGTCGGAGGTAGCTTGTTGGCAGGTGACAGCTTCTAAAACTCAGTGGCTATGCTACAGTCACAAGTTGGGGACGGCGTGTCGTTTTTTCCCCATCAGCTCCCAAAAAATAGAAAACCTAAAAAAACAATAAGTGCGACATGAGGGTGACGGTCTGGGGATTGAGATCCAGGCCCAGGTCTTGCAGAGGAACACACATCCAAGATGGAGTGATCTTTCCGGAATCACTTAAACTGTACACTGAACATGCATCCAGCCACACGATTGTGCTCTTCCTTCCCATAATCCTTTGCGACGCAGTAGTAGTGGAGTTGTTAAATAACAAATGAAGTTGTAGTGTTTTAGAAGGCACTGTCCTGTCACATGATGTCCACAAAAAACTCGCAGGGATTGCCCATGGCGTGCTGGAAGGACTGGCGGCTGCCCGTGAGCTCAGGGGGAATGGCGGCTAACTCCCTCCCCGGGGGAGCTCCTGGTGGCGTGCCGCTGCTGCTGACCGAGGCCTTCGGGGCCAGTCGGGCAAGACAATACGGCGGCGGCAACCCCGGAGGGCCGTAGGAGGAGGCGTGGCTTTGCTCACTGTGGGCGCAGGAGCCTGGTCCTTGCGGGGACAAGGGGGCGTGGCTGTGGGTGAAGGAGTGCTGGTTCTTGTGCGAGTGGCCGTGACTCAAACTGGATCGGGCGCGACTGTGATGGCTCATTTGACTGGCGCACCGGTCGTCACGCCTCCCTCCACGGACGCCTGGCTCGGACTCCCCGCATGTTGCCTTGTGCGACTTCTCCTGCGGGGATGAGCGCCTACCTTTGTTTGCACTGGGGTTGGATCCACTGCTGCGGCTCCCTGTTGGGAAGACACATTTGTCCCGTGTCAGCACATGTCTCATTACTAAGCATTGGTTTAGACCAGCTGGCAACAACACACACCATCCTTCACACAACAAGGAAACATATTTGGTAAAGGACGCCACATACCAGGGTGACACAAAAAAAGCGTTCGTCACCTAAACTTGAATAACTTTTGAAATAATTACTCAATTCTTTTTATTTTTCAGATTTACCAAGAATAATTAATGTTCTAAAAGTTTAGAAAATTTAAACTTCGAGATGCCATGGACTACTGAACAAAAGACATTTATAGTTGAGGCCTATTTTCGAACCGCTCGTTGTCGTCCTCGAACCAGAATGGTCCAATGATGCCATGTTTGGAGATGGCGACCCATGCAGTGCACTTGACAGAGTGTAATGGCCTTTGCAGACAGTACTCAGGGGGTGTGCTACCCCAGAAGATGTTGTTCTTAGAGTTCACATGACCTGACAGCAGAAAATGTGCCTCATCCGAAAACCAGACATTGTCAAGGAAGTCTGGCGCAGCATCAATCTTATCGCAAAACCACTGGCACATGATCACTCGTTTCCTCATGTTGGCAGGTGTAAGCTTTTGTTTAATCTGTATCCTGTAAGGATAGAGGTTGATATCTGCGATCAAAATTGTCCGCACAGACTCCCGGTTCATTCCAAGCTCCTGACTTCGTCAACGCACAGACTTGCGTTGGCTGCGAACAACAGTCTCTGACTGCATCAACGTTCTGTGGTGTCCTTGAGGATTTCGGTCGTCCAGAGTGTGATTGTCTGTTAGTATCTTTACCATTGAGGTTATTAATAGTCCCATGGGTTCGGAACTTGTTGACCCATCTGTAGATCATTGTGTGGGCAGGAAATTCACGACATCCAAACCGTTCTTTGAATTGCAATTGAGCCGCGCGAATAGAATTCAGCCGAAAATAGGCCTCAACTATAAATGTCTTTTGTTCAGTAGTCCATGGCATCTCGAAGTTGAAATTTTCTAAACTTTTATAACATGAATTCTTCTTGGTAAATCTGAAAAATAAAAAGAATTGATTAATTATTTCAAAAGTTATTCAAGTTTAGGTGATGAACACTTTTTTTGTGTCACCCTGTATAAAGCAGTAGAATGACGACATTGAAGAAGTTATCATTAATGTTATCAAAAGTTGACATAAAGCTATAAAATATGTACATCAATTCTGTTTAGTTCAACTAATACATGTTTTAATCATATTTTTCAATAAGCGGTAGAAAATGGATGGATGGATCTAGAGTGCTGAAATATTAGGCTTCAACCTAATAAAATGTATTATATTCTTCATGTATGTTCTTTACATACACTTGTAAAGAACATAATGTCATGGTTGTCTTGAGTTTCCAATAATTTTTACAACTCTTATTTTTTTGTAATAGAGTGATTGGAGCACATACTTGTTGGTCACAAAAAACATTCATGAAGTTTGGTTCTTTTATGAATTTATTATGGGTCTACTGAAAATGTGACCAAATCTGCTGGGTCAAAAGTATACATACAGCAATGTTAATATTTGCTTACATGTCCCTTGGCAAGATTCACTGCAATAAGGCGCTTTTGGTAGCCATCCACAAGCTTCTGGCAGGCTTCTGTTTGAATTTTTTGACCACTCCTCTTGACAAAATTGGTGCAGTTCAACTAATTTGTTGGTTTTCTGACATGGACTTGTTTCTTCAGCACCAGTTCCATTGGCAGCAAAACAGGCCAGAGCCTAATACTACCAGCACCATGTTTGACGGTAGGAATTGGTGTTCCTGAGATTAAAGGCCTCACCTTTTCTCCTCCAAACATATTGCTGGGTATTGTGGCCAAACAGCTCAATTTTTGTTTCATCTGACCACAGAACTTTCCTTCAGAAGGTCTTATCTTTGTCCATGTCATGTCAGATGAAACAGAAATTGAGCTGTTTGGCCACAGTACCCAGCAATTTGTTTGGAGGAGAAAAAGGTGAGGCCTTTAATCTCAGGAACACCAATTCCTACCGTCAAACATGGTGGTGGTAATATTATGCTCTGGGCCTGTTTTGCTGCCAATGGAACTAGTGCTTTACAGAAAGTAAACAGGACAATGAAAAAGGAGTATTATCTCCAAATTCTTCAGGACAACCTAAAATCATGAGCCCGGAGGTTGGGTCTTGGGCGCAGTTGGGTGTTCCAACAGGACAATGACCCCCAAACACACGTCAAAAGTGGTAAAGGAGTGGCTAAATCAGGCTAGCATTAATGTTTTAGAATGGCCTTCCCAAAGTCCTGACTTAAATGTGTGGACAATGCTGAAGAAACAAGCCCTTGTCAGAAAACCAACAAATTTAGCTGAACTGCACCAATTTTGTCAAGACGAGTGGTCAAAAATTCAACCAAAAGCTTGCCAGAAGCTTGTGGATGGCTACCAAAAGCGCCTTATTGCAGTGAAACTTGCCAAGGGACATGTAAGCAAATATCAACATTGCTGTATGTATACTTTTGACCCAGCAGATTTGCTCACATTTTCAGTAGAGCCATAATAAATTCATAAAAGAACCAAACTTCATGAATGTTTTTTGTGACCAACAAGTATGTGCTCCAATCACTTCATCACATAAAAATAGGAGTTGTAGAAATGATTGGAAACTCTAGACAGTCATGACATTATGTTCTTTACAAGTGTATGTAAACTTTTGATCGCGAATGTATATTGAATGCAAGTACAACACTTAAAAACTTCAGTATAGCAGTAAGTGGAATTAAATCATGGAATAGATTAGGTAAAAAAAAAACAGTGTACTGATATGATCCAAGTTAAGAAACTGTTGAAACTCAAAGTGTTCACAAAGTGCAAAGAAGAACAATGATAAACATTTTGCTAATCTTATTCACCATTTATTTATTTTTTATTTATTAATTATGGAGTATATTGTGAACAAATTGAGAACAGGGAGTGAACAAAAGTGTTGGCAATTGCTAGGTAAGGGAAAATGGGGTGGGATTAAATAAGCTCTGCCTCGTCCTACTCCTTTTCGAACATGTTGAAAAGAGAAACTGTAAATTGTCATGTCTCATGTTGTAATGGTATGCATGTTCGAAATAAACTCAAACCGCAAGTTTTGCAAAAAAAGAACAGTGGACCATGAAAACAGAATTTAAAGAGAACTGGACAAAGACATATGGCTTTATTTTGCCTCATCAAGTACAAAGACAATGGGTTTGACTTATTAAGATCCAAACACCACGCGCTGAACAGCGTGTGCAATCTATACATTTGTGTATACTATTAGTGGCCGTGTTTACTAACATTGAAAAGTGGTGCAGACCGCCTTATTTAAATAAGGATGTTGCGTGTACTTTACGGAGCATCACCACGGAAACACTTACTGCACATTCATGTGCAGGAGACATCTACCACTTTGTATGGGCATTTTATAGGCAGTAGTGCAGTGCATCTACATTGACATCACTTTTTTTTTTTTTTTACCGCTCGTTGGTGAGAGGCTGCACTTACTCCAAACTTACGCGTACAAAAAAAAATGCATACTTAATATATATTCTGTGGGACAAAAAGTTATTAAAAAATACTAAAGGACACCATTACGCATCAATTGAATTCATTTTAAAAAGCCCCTTAAATCATCCAGCAGCTATAAATTATAAAATGATGTTGCTGAATTGACGATATGGCAAATTTTTTATTACATCTCTGACCATCCAAAATGTTGACACACACACGTAGGACGAGAGGATTCTCTTCTGTCCATTGTCTGTTTGTGCAGCACGCGCATCGATCCAGTGTGGAACTGTCAGTTTGCACGTCTTTTCCACACGTGCAAAATAAACTGCAAAATAGCGCTCGCAAAACTGTGATGAATGATGATAAATCTCATTATGCGTGATAAATAACTATATTTACATTTTTCCTCCCCGTGTTGTGGGCGTGTTGATAATCAGCACATATTTTGCATATTGTTGAAAACAGTGGATTGCACGCCTTATTCTACTCAAGTAACAGATGCAATCCACTTTGCACACGTTTAGTAGTTCAGCTTTGCGTGTGCTATCAGGTTTGCACATGTTTTAGTAAACGCAAAACTTAAGTAGATCAGGCCCTATGTGTTTAATTTGTTCTGAAACAGTTGGAAAGTACGGCCCATGGGCTGTATGCGGCCTGTAAATATTTTCAACTTGGCCGGCTGGACGTTTACATATTATTCTTTTTAAACCTTTAACACCAAAACTGTAGCAGGCAATTTTATGTTAAGTACCGTTTACAAATTACTGCAAATCTTAAACTACAGAAATTATTTTAATGGTTGAAATCTGCGCTTTTGAGTGATAAACGCGTTATTACAGTAACGATAGGGACTACGTCACGGTAGCTCCATGCAGACGAGGCACGAAGTAGAGTGGGTGGGGTTTGTTTTATGTAGCAATCAGCGTAAGCAGTTTTTTTACAACAAAGTTCTGCAGAAAAGTGATATTAGATCAGATTGTGGACCTTTTTTTTCCTTGTGTTTGTTCCATTTTTATTGCGTTTTGCTTAATTGTAAAATATGTCAATTGAGGAGGTGGTTTGAGACGTGCTCTTTTATCCTTCACTACAACGAGCTAATGCAACAAAATTTCGTTCTTATCTGTACTGTAAAGTTCAATTTGAATGACAATAAAAGGAAGTCTAAGTCTAAGTCTAAAAAAGGAGTGATATTCATATGTTCCTGATATACAGCGTTTTATTATCCAAAGTTAATATTGTAAATACCACATTTGTGGTGTATTCTGCTGTATATTTATTTGAAGGCTAGACTGAGGGGTACAGGATCTGGCCGTGGAAAAAGACCCGGATGTTACAAGTTGGGCTCGAACGTGGGAAAACAGTAAAATAATACTTGCTTCGTGGAACAGCTCGCTGTCTGTTTGATCCCACTAAAAGACAAAATACAACATTGTGTCCGTGTCGTGGCAGCGGTAAGAAGCGGAGGATTTCATTGGGAGCAGCTAAGGTTTACGATTCAACCTCCAGAAGCGTTTGACTTTGCAAAGCCTCTATGAAATATTCAGAATGGTCAGCAACCTACATCTCAGCTCACAAGTCAACCAGGTATACACGCTAACTTACTGCATGGGCAATGAAGCGCATAACATACTGCGAGGTCAATCAATAACCAAAGCACAGAAGCAACAATATGATGACATAAAAAACACGTTTGAGTTATACTTTGTGCCGAGAAAGATTATAATCTACGAGATAGCTAGATTTAAGCAACGTGTACAACAAGCGAGACGGTGGATTCGTTTGTCACTGAAATGTACTCAGTAAACTGCAACTCTGTAGCACTCCGCGATTAATTAAGAAGAGATCGCTTTGTGGTGGAACTCAGAGACTCTAGCTTAGCAGAAAGCATGCAGCTAGACAAAAGGATCTGACACTGTAACAACATGGCAAGACAGCCAGAAGTAATACGAAAACAACAAACCGACCTCACAGGAGAGGCAAAGGGGAGAAATAAGACACATTGACAGTTGGATACAATAAACACAAATAGTACACACCTAGGACATCGTCACAATAATCCACAATACATGGAAAATTACAGTGCCCAGCCAAAGTTGTGACTTGCCACACAAGTGAAAAAACACACTATAGTAAAGTGTGTAAATCAGCTAAGTCGGTGCATGTGGTGGAAGTTAGTACAAGATGCTGCTAGGTGGATCGTTTGTTTTTAGGAGCACTAGATGCTAGCACAGACCCACGGTATGCGTACGTAACCATCAGAAACCACAAAGTCAGATAAAAGATTGACAGAGGAGCAGACGTTTACGCTATTTCAGCACAAATATATCACAAGATTGCTGATCGTGACTCAGAGCTAACAGAAACAAACCAGTTATGAGACAGGGTGGTAGAGCTCTTCTTGTAATTGTCAAAAAATAAACAAAAAAACCAGCACCCACACACAATCAAGCTGAAACTGAATGCAGACGCATTCTCACTTGCAACGCCGAGACGTGTTCCTTTTCCTTTATTAGGAAAAGTGAAGGAGGAGTTGGGAAAAATTTAAAAGATAGGAATTATATGAAAAGTAGAAGAGGTGTCCTGCAATGGTGGCAGAGCCGTCAAAAATGTCTCTGTGCGCATCTGCGTAGACCAGGGGTGGGCAATTAATTTTTACCGGGGGCCGCATGAGCAACCCGAGCACTGCTGGAGGGACACACCGACAATATTGCAATTACATTTTGCTCAAATTATTTTTGATATACTGTAAGATAAATAATAATAATAATAATAATAATAATAATATTAATAATTTCATTTAACCTAACTTAACTTTATACAAAAGCAGATTGCTTTTGATGGTTTTATTTTTAACACCGTCTTACACAACACTTCCTGCTGTACAATACAATGCAAAAATGTCAATTTCTGTCACTTTACCCTGCATCCTCTTTAAAAGTCCAACATTTTTACCCGTCAGATTTGGACAACCATCTGTTGTCACACCTGCCAGCTTGTCCCATTTCAGTCCTAACATGTCCAAACACGCATTTACCTATGTGAACAAGTCATAACCTGTGGTTGTCTCTTTAATTGACTGCATGGCTGCCAGCTCCTCCGGGATTTGAAAGTCTGCAGTTATCCCACGTAAGAAGATGAGCAGCTGGGCGGTGGTGTCACGTACATCGCAGCTCTCATCCAAAGCCAGCGAAAAACAGTCAAAGTCGGCCGTTCTGGTCTTCAGCTGAAGCTCCAAGTTTCCAGCGATGGTCTCAACCCGCCTCGTTACAGTGCGTCGGGAGAGTGACACGTTTTCAAATGTGCCCCTCTTCTCCGGGCATATCAGCGCAACAGAGTCCAATAAGCATTCCTTAATAAACTCTCCGTCAGAAAACGCCTTACTTTTTCTGGCGATTTTGTGAGAAATGACGAAACTTGTCCTGACAGCTGCATCTCTGGGGGTGTGAAATTTGGCAAAAAGTCCTTGTTGGGTTCGCAGTTTTACCATCAACGCATCAGCCTCCCTTGTGCGCGCTTCATCAGACAGATTCCGGTATTTTTCCTCGTGCTTCGTCGTGTAGTGGCGATTCAAATTATATTCTTTAAACACAGCAACCTGTGTACCACAAATTAAGCACACGGCTTTACCTTTAATTTATGTAAAGAAATACTTGGCAGTCCATGTCTTGTTGGAAACACGCCATTTGTCATCAACTTTTCTCTTTTTAGCATCTCGGGGGTAACCGTGCATCACTTGTCGCTGTGCACCTTCACTCACAGGTTACACACGGACATACGCCCATAAATAACACTTTTCAAAATAAAAGCAGCACAGTTATATTGCATGCACGACATAGATGTTTTTTTTTTAAATTTCTTTTGTAATTTGTGATTGCCACTGTTCACATTCACTCACAATCGCGCACGAGCATAGTCCACACGGAAGTAATACAAATAACGCTTTTCAAAACAAAATGCAGCACTGTTGTATTGCACACTCGACATAGATACTTTTTAAAATGTATTTTGTAATTTATGATTGGCCTCACGCGGGCCGGACAGGGACGCACAGGGCCGTAGAATGCCCAGGTCTGGCGTAGACCTTACCCGCCTCAACAAAGCGGTCTGCAGAGAGAAGTGCATCCTACCATCGGTGAAACAAACACTAAAGATCTCTTGCAGGTGCACGGTTCTTCAGGAAGTTGGACTCAAACAGAGGATTTTGGCAAATCCATTTGTCCCAAGAGTCATCAAGGTATACCTTCATAACACTGTTTGGGCATTTCCACTTTAACGAGCTATCTTTGGCATAGCCTCAGCACCTGAACACTTCCAGCGGCAGCTGTCCATGATCCTCGAAGGACTTCAGAGAGTGGTTTGTCACATGGATGATTTTCTTGTATGGTACAAGAATCCAGAGGAGCATGACACCAGACTTCATGCAGTTCTACGCAAGCTATATGAAACTGGTTAAGTGTTACTTAACATAGACAAGTGTGAATTGAGTAGTGAAGTGAGTGACCCATATCTTTTTCTGTTATCATATAGAGCTACCCCATTGGCTAATGGCTGCAGCCCCGCCCAGGGCCGAGGGCTTCAAACAGCAGTTCTCCAACACCCTTCTCTCATATGCCCAAAAGTACCAGATGTTACTGCTGTTGTACAGAAGGATAGGGAGAGAAAACTAAAACACAATTTTTAACAAGAGACATCGTGTTAGGGATTTAGGTCAATTCATATCAGGACAGTGTAGATCACCAAGACACAAGGCACTGTAGTGGAAGCTCATGGCACACCTCGCTTATATCTGCTGCACAGTCCTAATGGTACTATCGGAAGAAAGAGACATCAACTTATTCCCATGCCAGAGAATGATGTTGAGAGACAAGTTCCCTGTACCAATCGCCATCAGAGGGGCTCCCTCTTTCAGCACCCAAACCATCAGATTCTTCAAAAAGGCCAGAAACTACACATTCAAATTTTTCTTGGTGGATGGGAGTTAATGTGTGAATTTTGTTTTGTTGAAAAGTCGAAGAAAAAAAACAAGTGTTTTGTATTTTCAAATGATTTCAATGCTGTTGAAAAATGTACAGTGGGTTGGTATGAGTTTGACAGGTTAAAGAAATACCTTGATATAGCTCCAAATTCTTCCACTGCGGCGTGGCGCAGTGGAAGAGTGGCCGTGCGCGACCCGAGGGTCCCTGGTTCAATCCCCACCTAGTACCAACCTCGTCATGTCCGTTGTGTCCTGAGCAAGACACTTCACCCTTGCTCCTGATGGGTGCTGGTTAGCGCCTTGCATGGCAGCTCCCTCCATCAGTGTGTGTGTGAATGGGTAAATGTGGAAGTAGTGTCAAAGCGCTTTGAGTACCTTGAAGGTAGAAAAGCGCTATACAAGTACAACCCATTTATTTTTTGTTTTTGTTTTAAAGGGAAGATGTGGTGTAAGACTGAGGGGCGCAGGATGTGGCATGGGAAAAAGACCCAGACGTAACAAGTTGGGCAGGAACATGAGAAAACAACAAGACTTGCTGTCTATTTGAAACCACTAAAAGACAAAATACGACAACATTCTTCATGTCTATTCTGGGTGTCTTATTAAGTGAAATACTATTAAAAAAACTTTTTTTTTGAGGTGGTCTGTCATGACGTTTTTATTTTTTAGCATTATATCAGACATAGTTTGTATTGTATTCCGGAAAAGGGGTCCCAAGCACTTATCCAGCAAATTATTATATGCACACACCGGCCTCCAGACACATTTTTTCTATCAATGTAACCCCTGAGACAAAATGACCCTATAGTAAAGAGTGCCAGCGCAAAACGACATAAGGACACAAAGCATAGCAATTGCCAACAGAAATATCCACAGGACACAGTTGAGAAAAACTAAATGTCATATTCAAGTCTTTCTGTATTTTCCACAGAACATATGATGGAGCTAATTTAAATAAAGTTATTAGGTTATTGTTAAATCCCTGTTAGTGTAAGTGCACACTTCTGCCTTTTGTGGCAGAGGGCATGGGTTTGATTCCTGGCCAAGGCTGCGTCAGGAAGGGCATCTGACGTGAAAACTAAGCCTAAACCATTGAGGGGATTGACTGGTTGTGGTAACCTCTAACTGGGGAAAAAGGTGAAAGAGGATTTGGTTATCACCTCTGCCAGGAGGTAATGTAACCGTTGCAGTTTATCAATTAGCAAAATAACTTAAAGTTACGGGCCAATTTTCATTAAACCTTCAAGCTATATCTGAAATGGCAAAATAAACTAAAATAAGTTTGAGAAAACCTGCTTTATAGAATAGAATGTAAATGGTGACTTACTTACAAAAATACATTAAATAATAGAAGGTTGTCGGCCGATTTTCATTAAACTTTCAATATCTGAAATGGCAAAAAAACTAAAATAAGTTTGAGAACCCCTTCTTTATATAGTATAATGTAAGTGATGACTTACTTACAATCAATATTAAATAATAAATATTGTTATTCATAAAACTTGATAGCAGTTTCTACAAGATGCATACACTGCAAATACAGAATGAGGCATGCTCCATGGGAATTTAGAAAAAATGTAATACATACATACATGAATGTAGTGGCTGACAGATTTGATGTACTCAAATGTTTGTATATGATGGTTTGAATAACTTCCTGTCCAGCTATTTACATAAATCATTTAGTATTCTGGGTTTTTGTAATGTTCATAAAAAAATATTGAAAAAGAACATGATAGACCTGCATCAGAAGATGACAGATACATATACTGGTATGTAAGTTTTGTGCTTACTAATTATTGTTCAATGTTGAAAATAGTGATGAGGTGTTACACATTATTGCATTGTCATTACCTAACATTGCAGCTTTCCCTTTACCAAAGAAGCCCAACAGTACTGGGTTCAAACGGTGCATGATCGCCCTCTATCAGTGACAAAATAGTACTAGCTGAAACTGGTTGTCTTGCACCACCATACACCTCCCCAGTACAGTGCAAACACAGGCCCAGAAAAGGTTCAGAGAGAAAAATGGATACATGACACACACAGGACAAAAGACGACACATGGACAGGGAATACGCTACATCGGATGGAACGTTGAGCACAAGACAAGCACAAGACAAAAAGCTAAAGAGAATTAAGCTGATGAATGAACACTGGCATAGAGAAGAATGAGCAACAGAGGTGAAGAGGAGTCGGATGGAGGCATGTGGGGGTGTTGCAGGCTTACCCATTTTCCCAGTGTCCTGGGACTACCTCCTCCTTCAGTCTACCGTTGCCCAGCAGAAACAAAGGGAACAACACAATTACACACACCTTCCCCGCTATCTAAAGTACGGTAAATGTACTGTAATAGCCCCAGTTAGGGATGGGAGTCAAAAACCAGTTCTTGTTTGGAACCAGTTTGCAGTGTTCGATTCCTGGGAATCATTTGCCAGTTTTGTTACCAATTCCCTTAGCGATGCCTGTGGACAAGTGTAACGCCATCACGCACAACGCGGAAGCAGCACTAAAACTGGAATTATTCACGAGAAAGGATAACAGGGCAACTTGCAAAACTTGCAAAGTGTATATTTAATCAAAAAGAGAATATATTAGCAGAAACCTTAGCATATACACAATATAAAAACTTTGAATAAATGACAAGTTTTCGATCCCGCCCGAGCCGGAAGTGAATCTTCACCAACAGCAACAGGGGCAATTTATTGCAGGTAACTAACTAACTAAGTAACTAAATCAATAACACTGCCTGTCATGTTATCAACTCATTGTATAAGCTGCTGTTATTAATTTTAAACATGAAATTAATACTTATCATGCAAATCGAGATGAAACAGTGTCTGACTGGCAGGCTACACGCGCCTCCTCCTTTCTCAGTGTGAGAATTGTTATTCATAGTGGAGACATCGTAATTAGTCAGAAAAATCACATATCCTTTCTGGAAAAAAACAGATATGCTTAATTTTCTGCAAAACAATTATTATTGATTATAGCTCATGGTTGCAGAATTGCACAATGTGCACTTTTATTCGACTTAACTCGCTTGTACTTGTCACTAGCTGACATAGTTTTACTTTTGAGTGGTCGGCTCATATATTCAGTCAGTCTGCCCCAGGGCAGCTGTGGCTATGTAAGTAGCTTACCACCACCAGGTGTGAATGATGGGTTCTACATGTAAAGTGACTTTGGGTACTTAGAAAAGAGCTATATAAATCCCAGTTATTATTATTATTATTATTATATTATTTTAAAAATAATCATTGTATGTAATATTTTGTTCATTTCTACAATAGACTATTCATTTTGTTACTATATTAATTACTTTCAAAAATATTTTTTTCTGAGGAACCCTGACCCTGGCACCCCATGAAGGTTGTCGGACTCTTAAGACCTCACTGATGAGTTTGTACATTCATGTTTCTTCTAAACTAAACAAACTTAATGCTAATCAACTTATATTTTTATCCAGATGAGAATCGATAAGAGAATTGATAAGAGAACCGAAAAAACTAATCGTTAAGCAGAATTGAACGTGGAATTGGAACCGGAAAAATCTTGTCAATTCCCACCTCTAGTCCAGTATACACAGTTAAAGTTAAAGTACCAATGATTGTCACACACACACTAGGTGTGGTGAAATGTGTCCTCTGCATTTGACCCATCCCCTTGTTCACCCCCTGGGAGGTGAGGGGAGCAGTGGGCAGCAGCGTTGCCGCGCCCGAGAATACAGTATACCCTACGGATGACTCATCTGACTAAAACTATATATTGAATTATGGAAACTTGCCTTTAAGAAACGCACCCCATGAAGCACAAAGCACGTCATTTCACACTCATGCTTGTACAGAAAATAATAAACATGGATTCATGATACTGTAACTGAAAACAAGATGACGTCTGGACTGCTCCTGCTGAGGTTAAAGAACCCTGTTTGCCTCAAATGTCTAATTTTGTTCTTATGTTGCACACAATACCTTCTAACAACTTGAGGTTTAGTGCCTTAAATAACTGACAGACTAGAGCTGGCTACTTTTGTAAATGCACCAATAGTGTTGTTCATGGTTTCTGCTAATATCAGTAGTGCCTTTATGCCTAATTAATACAATTCAAATGATCTCAAAGCACTTTACTAATGTATTGCTTTTAAAATTTGAGCAAAGGTAGCATTTGATTTAAAACCTATGAACCTGAAGGCTGCTACATCTTCTTTAAAAACACACTTATTTGCGCTGGCATTTAAAAGACCCTAAGCTGGACACATTTATGGACATTTTTATGTTTTTATTTAGACTTTTTTACTATTTTTATGGATATTTATTATTTTATTTCATTTATAGTGCTTATTGTGCAGTGCTAATTTAGTTTTTACCATTCAAATGTATTTGTTTGTTTATCTGTCATTTCATTGAATGTTCTGTACCTATTGTGATTTTTATTATATGTATATTTTTTATGTTTTACCTCTCTGTTTTTAATTTGTACAGCACTTTGGGGCAGTAGTGGCTGTTTTTAAATTGTGCTATTAGATTTAAACTAGTGCTGTCAAAAAATTAAATTTTTAATCAATTGAATCAAAGGTTTTCTGTGGATTATTTTTTATTAACAATGATTAAATATCATTAATTTGTCATCTTTAATAATAGTTTTTCATTTAGAAAGAGCAAAGGGACTTTAAGAAAGAATGGAATAAACATGCACTTGATGTGTTTAGTAAACACCTTTGACATAATGTTTGTTTTATAAACAAACATTTATGCACATTAATGTGTACCGGTTACTCCTTTGGTATTATTAATTCAGGTATTAGGCTGGAAGTGCTTTGGTGAAATGAAAACCTCCAGAATGTGCATAATATTTTGCTGGTCGACTGTTTCATCATGTTATGAATAGGGCCAACGTGCTGTTTAGCATCTTCCATACTGAAATGTTTGGTTCAACAGCCTGTCACTACCACATCAATTGCCCAACTATGCATGGCATTTCAGGAATTTTGAGTCATTATGTGCCACAGGTCTGTTAATTGCGTTACAATTTTAAACAATTTCATTAATAATGATGATGTATTCATCCACAATAAAGTGTTAATTTTGACAGCCCTATTTTAAACACCAACTGTAACCACACAGTAAGACCCAACAGTTCTTTAGCTTTTCACTTTCCTTCAGTGCAGAGAACAACAAGCATGCAACTTTAACACAAAACATGTTAATTCAATATGAAAACAAAGAATGATGGATAGAGATGAATGGGTTGATTCTTAAATATGGAGATTTGCAATCTCATGTCTGATCAGACCTGTTTGTGCACACCCAGTACTGAAGAGCTGCATGATGCAAGATGCTCATGCATGCATTTATTAACTGAGGCAGTGCCATTGACCTTCAGCAGAAGCCCTGCTCCAAAAAATACTGTAAATACACTGTTTTGAAGAAGATTTGATACAAATATTGTTTTACTTATCTGACCTTTGATCTTGGCTCATATGTGATTTTAAACTCTGTTGAGTTTTAAAGTGCTGTACAATTCCTAACATTTACAGGACTACTTGTACTACTACAATACCAAGCCGAGAAGCTAACAATAGCATCATCAAGTGTGCCTTTTACATTCAGCATGTCATGTGGCATGGTGAGTCAAATGATCTCATTAATTCCGGTTGGAAAAATTCTCTTGATCCAACTTGTCATCGCTCACCCTCACTGTGCTGGCTGCCTGCACTCCCACTGTGGAAACTGTGGCATGGGTCCGAGTATCCAGGCGGGAAGCTGGGGGGTGCAGATGGGAAGGGAGGGTAGGGGAAAGGCTGCCCACCCATTGGCCAGGGGTTGGTGGCGGGAGGAAGCGGTGCCAACGCCTCCTGCTCGGGGCCGCCTCCATTGGAGCCCTCATTTAAATTGAGTGACGCCATGTCTTATTGGACAGGAAGAGAAAAATACTAAGCAGAATGTCTCTATTGATAAAAAAATACACTATAAACCTTGTTATACTATACTTTGGCAGAGGTCCCCGAAGGTGTAGTAGCATTGTTCAGAGAAGGTGATCTTGTTGACAGTGTGTCTCAGGTAGCCATGTTTCAGCAGACTGCTCGCATACTTCCTGGCATCCCGTCGGTCTTTGAAGCCCTCTACTCGAGAATAGAGCCAGTCTACCACGTCAGCGCCTAACACAGAAACCCAAATCACACTTGAACTCTATTAACATATAAAAGAAAGTCAGTCGGTAGTAGTTGGATGAACTTTAATTTTCTTTGACGCTGTCATGACTCCTTAGTTGTGGTTACAATGATACAATGACAGTTGTGCTGCTTTATATAACAATTTACAACAATTGTGTTTGCTTTTTAACTGAGGGCAGCGTTTAGCAAGGCACCTCTAGAGAGCATGCACTCATTAAACAATTAATTAGTTACAAAAGCAAAATATAGTAAGAACTGTTTTAAAATGTCAACTGCATTGCTTTACTCACAAGAAGAGGATAGTTTGTCCCTCTCATGCTTCTAATAAAGGTAAACAAATTGTTATAATCAGCTCTCAGTAGGATGCAATGCAGTTGTACACCACTGCAAACTACAACCACCATAATAAGCAAACAGTTTTAGAAAGCTAAAACTGTTAGTTGATAAACTTGATATTTTTCAAATTAATATTCACTATCAGGTTGACAATTTGGGTCTCCAATGAACCGAAAATGCATGTTTTTTGGGATGTGGGGGGAAACCCACGCACGCACAAGGAGACCACACAACCCCACATAGAAAGGCAGGGCCGGCCCATGGCATAAACACTCTATGCGGTGGTTTAGGGCCACAACCACTCGGGGGGTCACATGATCATAGCGACCGGTCACTTCAGTAGCTCATTATCAACAGTGTCGTTGTGCTCTGTAGGTTCTTTGTTCTACTTTGGTGGACTGAATTGTCTCAACTTAACCTATTCAGCTGTGAGCCAACATGTTCTTTGTAATAGTGTTGGTTAGGTTTAGCAGCATCATGGCAGCGCCCTATTGAGATAATTGATGATTTTTGCTTCGAACGCCGTCATCGTGACAGATTTACACCGTATTTGTATTGAGTTTATTTTGTAGCCACACCTTTTCCCTCATAATATAATTTCTAAAGAACATTTGTTTCTTCATTGTTTTTGTCCATTTAGTATTTTGTTTACTTTTTCAATAAATGCAGAAGCAGCAATGGGAGGTATTGAACACTTTTTATTTTCGACCTACAGCCTATTTTTATACCTTTTCATATAAACTTCAGACATTATCTGGACTATAAAAATATGACTATTTAACATATTGGATTGAACTGAATTGTAGTTGTCAATGTAGTCTTTTTGTGATATACATAACTTGTAAAATATAAATAATACATACTTTTTTAATATCTAATTATAAACATACTTGAAGTGTATTTTTGTTGGTTTTGTTTTTTTTGCACACACTACCATAGTTTACTTCTGGTCGCCAGTAATAATACACAGTAAATAGGAATTATTAACTATAAATTTAATATTTTCATAGCTAGAGCATTAAAATAATTTTACAACTTTCTAAATATTTTTTCTAGGCATTAAATACTACCCACATAGTCACTTTTACAAGCTGCAAGCTTCGAAGAGCGATGTGGCGGTAAAACTGTACTACAATATAGAAATGTAATTGATATCAAAATAAAATTTGTTTGATAAATATATATTTTTTGGTCCGAAAAAAACAAAGAAGGAAGCATGGTTGGTTGCATGAAAAAAAGGCACTCGTAAGCTGTGTCTTAATTCGGAGGCTGCATCCTTCCAAGGACCCAGCACATGCGGTCGGCAAAGTGTGGGTCGTGGCAAGAGTACTCCAGCAGCGGAAATGAATTGAGACAGTCTAGCCTAAAGAACATTTCCTGGTTACGTCAGTAGTCCCCGCCTCTTACATTTACGTCATGTATCTGCTGCTCAGTCGCGCGAAGTTGAATAATAACGAATTTAAGAGAAGAATGACGAATTGTTGGATTTTCCTGCGGTTAGAGCCGACCGATCATGGGAGTTGGTTGTCATGATGATGTGTCACGTGTTGACAAGCATTCTAAAGTTGTTCTTCCTAATTGTTAGTTAATGATGGATTTATTTTTATTATTGTGAATAGTTTTTGTAGTGGGACAGGTACCTTTAAAAACATGCAGACAATCCAGAAAATGTCCCCGAAAAAATCCTCACGGTCTATCCATACAGCAACACTATACAATCCTATTTAGCAGTGACTTTATTTACGGTATATGTGATTTACAATTGGTGTAGTTTTCTAATCTTGTCAAATAGATTTTATTATAGCCAGTAACAGTAAATATTGGGATAGCATAATAATATTATCATATAATTATTTGCAATGAATGCAGAGGAAATGAATCACAACAATTGTAGTTTCAGCACATGGGTGTATTCATTTATACAGGTTATCAATATACTTTGTTTTTAAATGATCATCCAAATACAAATCCATACACATGTTTGGTGTAATTTATTTTTAGTCTGATGTCCTTTAAATTGCCTTTTTCAAGTATGTGTCCTCCTTGATTGTTCTGCACAGCAAATAAAAAAACAAAACAGAAAAGGTTAACACAAGATCATGTTAATCATTTATCGAACTAAACATTTTCAAATAACATGCAAATGTAAAATGCAAAAAACAGCTATAACTAATATCGGCATATTGATGCAGACACTTAGAATAATTCACTATTCCGGCCACACATTAACAGAACATAATTAAGTAAACTTCTTGCGGTCTAAAAAAGTAAATTTAAAGATGTACGGCTTTACTTCCAAAGGTTAAAAAAAGCTCCGGGCACAAAACTGTCTGCAATGGATATATGGCTCCCCTCGGGGTACAGAGAGGAGCAAAGAGCTAGGAGGTCTTTCAACATTACGATAGTAAAGGGGCCTAATTTTAACACAAATGTATATCCCTATTGTCACCCCAGCTTGACATGTCTGCTTTTAGCTGTTTTAAATTAATGAATAAAGCTATACTTACATTTTAAAGTCGCTCTTTCCGCTCCACATAGCGTCGCTATGTTGAAAATCATTTTCAGAGTTGAGTGTGCAAAGGATCTCGGAATACGAAAGGACGTGAAGTGTACACAGATGCACACTTTCTGCTAATGGGAAAAAAAGGAACATTTGTCGGCCGGATTCGAAGGACACTTGGAACTTTTTTTGAATTGGGACAGCCTATGTGCACCGCGATGACGCCAGCACCCCAAAAATACACACTGCGAAGGATGCAGCCGCCGATCTGCTAAGCTAGCAAACCAGGAAGGATCAGTGAACAAGGGGAGGGACACACTAACAGTATCAACAGTATCAGGTAGTCGTATCTCGTATTGCGCCATCTCCCTGTCTCACTGTTGATTATCTGCATGGAGTGAGAAGAGAAATCAAAAATGAGTGCTGCAGAGAGCGAATAAGTTGTCGATAAAACAGGAAAAGTCACCTCGACAGTGTGGCAGTTTTTTGCACTTTTTTAAACGGACTGTAATCCTTCAACACGCTCATCTTTTGTTTTTAACCCACGTCCGTTCCTTATTCGGATGTACGGAAACAACAAGTAGGAATTAAAGTGCAGGACTGTATTACTAAAATAAATAACAAAATGTAACACGTGTTACTTTAAAATAATAGTTTTGTCCAAAAATGTATTTAAATAATACTTACTGCATAACATAAATTAATTTCCAAATAAATTAAATTTTGATTTTAGAATTTTGTTTAGATTGATTGTTTGAAGTGTTTCCCATGGTTGTGTTGAGATTTTCTTTCTTTTCTGCCTTAATATATGTGGGGGATTATAATCAGAGGAAAGTTACATTTAAAATAAACATTAACATTTAATATATTTTTCTCTTGGTCCAGATTTTCAATAGGTCATAAAAAATATCAATAATTATCGCTATCAACCAATTTAAAAAACTAAAATCGTAATAACATGTTTTCAGCCATATTGCCCAGCCCTAACTACAATACCTACTAGGCTGCAGTCAGCTCTAAAACCCCTAGCGTGTTACACAAGTGATATCAAACACCAGAAAAGGGCCCACAAACAACTTCTTGTTTAGGGCCACAAAAAGTCAAGGGCTGGTCCTGCACAGAGGCCATGACGGAGAGTCATGCTCATGATCTCCTGACTACCAACTGCCAACTGCTAACATGCTCATTGCTAGGCCAAAGGGCAGCCGTAAATTTAAACATTAATAAGCAAGTTTATTTGGCAATAATT